>NC_136808.1:22904480-23046980 GCF_951216825.1 Electrona antarctica
ATCACCCTCTATGTTCATGTGCATCACATCACATCACAGTATCACCCTCTCTCTGTTCATGTGCATCACATCACAGTATCACCCTCTCTATGTTCATGTGCATCACATCACAGTATCACCCTCTCTCTGTTCATGTGCATCACATCACAGTATCACCCTCTCTATGTTCATGTGCATCACATCACAGTATCACCCTCTCTATGTTCATGTGCATCACATCACAGTATCACCCTCTCTATGTTCATGTGCATCACATTACAGTATCACCCTCTCTATGTTCATGTGCATCACATCACAGTATCACCCTCTCTATGTGCATGTGCATCACATCACAGTATCACCCTCTCTATGTGCATGTGCATCACATCACAGTATCACCCTCTCTGTTCATGTGCATCACATTACAGTATGATATATACAGGGTGATATTACAGTATCACCCTCTCTATGTTCATGTGCATCACATCACAGTATCACCCTCTCTATGTGCATGTGCATCACATCACAGTATCACCCTCTCTGTTCATGTGCATCACATTACAGTATGATATATACAGGGTGATATTACAGTATCACCCTCTCTATGTTCATGTGCATCACATTACAGTATGATATATACAGGGTGATATTACAGTATCACCCTCTCTATGTTCATGTGCATCACATCACAGTATCACCCTCTCTATGTTCATGTGCATCACATCACAGTATCACACCCTCTCTATGTTCCAGATCAACGATGAGATGTCCAAGATCGTACGCAAGGTCCTGGACAACTATGGCAAGAACACGACCACTGAACAGGCCTGGGACTTCATCCAGCGCAAGGTGAGCTTGCTGAGGGAATTTGCAGGATCTGTACATGCTCAGAAGAACAATACATTAATGAGGCAAGACAAGAATTCAGACTTATAAGTATGAGCATTTTTACTCGAGTAAGGAGAAAACTTACATGACTTGTCATTGTAATAGAAACCCCCAGTCTGACTCCCTGAGACATTGTACTGGTGTTCTTAATATAGCCCCCAAAAGCCCTCCAGCCGAGACAACACCCCACAAAGGAATACGGCCCCATACCAGATAACCATCTGGTGAGACTGAGGGACAGGTACTAACATTAACTCATGGGGAAAAGTTACACAGAAATACTAGTCGAGTTCCTCAAATAAATAACATTGCTCAGTGTCCTCGACAAGCTGCGAACCAGGACTCCATTCTCTAAACTACCTAAACAAAAGTAGAAGATCTGTGTCACGCTCTGCCAAGCTTGTATATCTGCTATTTTTTGTGCAGCCAACGCTAAAATGTAGTAAATTCTAAAAGGACACGGAAGCTTTTCCCAGTTTTAATGCGTATGTCTGTCATCAGGAAATGTTGAACGGGAGGAGTTAAGTAGGATGTCAGGTGATATTTCCTCCCGATGGGGGCTTCATTCATTCCCACGGGTTGGTTAGGGTACAGCAGTGCCAATACCAGAAATGTACAGTACAGTATGTCGAGGAATTGGACTAAATTGGGTAGAACAATTTACCAAAACAATAAATAAATTAAAATTAAATGCTCAAAACACAATGCTTGTAATATACATTATGCTTTATTTATTTTTTAAATCGATAGCTTGTAACATATATTTATATAATTTTCTTTGCTTTATTTATTTTCCAAATGCCCCCTGGCTCCCCCTGGTGGGCCCCCACTAAACACCTGTGGTCTTCTAAATAGTTCAAATGGCTATTAGATTTTAGATTTTGGACAAAAGCGAGACTGTTCCCAAGGTTCAAGGTTGTACTTTATTGTTCCATCTTGTGTACAGGTACATAAGAGTAAAACTTATTTTTTAGCTTCCTTACAGACAATGCAGCAGCATACTGTAGATAGCATAACATTCAAAACAACAAAAGCACAGCAAACAAAGGGATAGAATAAAGAGTGCAAGAAAGTGCATTCAAGGAGTAGAGAAATAGTACATGATTTCCCTCTAGTAGCAAAGTTAGGTAATGTTTTGTGAACAGCTTCACAGCAGGTTATGTTCCATATATACAACACAGTTTAGTTTAAGAAGGTGCAATTCGGGGCTAAGTTCCATAAAATAACGTTGCTGTCGGGAGGAAACCTCATAACTCCATTTTTGAGGTTTTTGATTATTTTTTTGGCATAAATCAGTGCTATTGAACACCCTTTATGTCTGTGTGTTGTTTCGAAAGTATTGAACCGATGGAAAGTAGTAAAAAGTGCTTTGGAGTTTGGACAAAACCTCTTAACTCCATTGGATCCTCAAAATGTCTGCTAAAGCAACTAACTCCACCACCTCTCCTCCTCTCATGGAAGTCATTGACAATATATAAAGCCACAACACCAACTTTGATGAGGTAGTATTGCTTTGTTTTAAAAATATAAGGTTTACTTAATTTCCTGAAAAATGTATATTTTTAATTTCCTGAAAAATGAACATTTTGGAGTTATGAGGTTTCCTCCCGACAGCAGAGATATATACAATAACATGATATATTCAATCATATTCGATCAAGTATATTTTGATCAGCCATCCAACCAAGAAATGTTTCTGAAACAGTGCGACTGAGCTCAAACTAAGCATTGGTAACCTGAGGATTTGATACTTGACGTACATCATCCAGGGCTGTGCGCGTCGGTCAGGGATTGAGTTGCCAGCGGAAATCACCTGAACATCTGAAGCATTGTTCATGGCTAGATTACAAATGATGTTCTGTGACTAGAGTGTCAACAACAGGCTCCATCTCTGCTCTAGAAAGTGTCCTTCGGCAGAACCGTGTAACTTGACCTACAGCAGCATCCCACAGCCTGAGGGTAAACTGACGTTTGACACCTGCCACAAAAGTCACAGTTTCCGACCAATTTGTATGGGTCGCTATTAAGTCCCAGAAATACATAAAAAAATATTAACAGGTTGAACGCCTACAATGTACGGCCGTCTTTCAGGCTAGACTGCCCATGTTTAAAGTTACCTTTGCACAGCCAGTGCACCGACCGCTGAGTTGCTTTTCATGAAAATCCACTTTAAGACGATGTAATCGCTTGTTGTAGTGTTGAAAGGTATTCCAAAGTGTCGACCACAACAGACCTGGCGCTTGCTAGGCGCTTAACCCTTTGCACACCGGAGCGACAGACCTTGCTAGGCGCATAACCCTTTGCACACCGGAGCGACAGACCTTGCTAGGCGCATAACCCTTTGCACACCGGAGCGACAGACCTTTTTGCGATGACGTAAAACTGATTCAAAATGTGGATTAAACAATGAAAACATAACTCGGGCAACTCGCGAATCGCAGGGAAAGTGTTCTACAATTAATTCCCTCGAGCAACTCGTGAATAGAAGTCAAAGTGTTAAGAAGTAGTGAAAACGGCAGATCTACAAGCTTGTAACGCGGCGTGAAGTGATGCGCTGTGACCTTGTAGATCTGCTATTTTCACTAGTTTGGGTCCCGGATAAACGTCTTAAGTTTTCTTTTATGTCTTGAGCTAAAAGGTTTGGGAACCACTGATCTAAAGCAGAGCAGGCCAGTCATCCAAATAACATTAACATTATTAAAAATGGATTATTATATAAATTGTGGATCATGGTAAATTCAGGGGTTGAACGTTTGGGTACCATTGAAAATTTAATTATGCTTTAAGTAGCATGTGACATGTCAAACTAGGGGTTATTCATAGGGGTGCACAGTTATGAAATTATGACCGATATCCCATCTCAGATTATTTGCAGAGTCATATCTGACGATACCGATTGACCAATTCCGATATTATACAGAGGACCACAATGGAAACAAGCCTAGGCCCTATAGGGGCTTGGCCCAAAGCCTGTTAATAAAGTAATCAATACAATAGCCTATACTCTTTTCAAAGTGTCTGTTTTCACAACTGAATGACTACTGAATGAGTACACAAATTAAATGTAAAGTTTATTTTTACTTTTACTGAAGATTTGATTTGATCATATTTGATTTGGCTTTAAAAAAAAATTCATTTAAAACATTTTTGCTGGTGTAAACCGATTAAATAATCTGTATTATTTTGAGACCGTTCCGATACCGATATGGCATTTGTATGGCCGATATGGCCTATTCCGATGATGCTATGGCCGTTTACTTATTTTGTGTCACCCGCCATCTTTAGCTTAGATTGACTGGCCTAGAGGTTCCCAACCACTGGTACTATACCACTGTCTGGTGGTACTTGGGCCCTCCCTCTGGTGGTACTTGGGCCCTCCCTCTGGTGGTACTTGGGCCCTCCCTCTGGTGGTACTTGGGCCCTCCCTCTGGTGGTACTTGGGCCCTCCCTCTGGTGGTACTTGGGCCCTCCCTCTGGTGGTACTTGGGCCCTCCCTCTGGTGGTACTTGGGCCCTCCCTCTGGTGGTACTTGGGCCCTCCCTCTGGTGGTACTTGGGCCCTCCCACTGGTGGTACTTGGGCCCTCCCTCTGGTGGTACTTGGGCCCTCCCTCTGGTGGTACTTGGGCCCTCCCTCTGGTGGTACTTGGGCCCTCCCTCTGGTGGTACTTGGGCCCTCCCTCTGGTGGTACTTGGGCCCTCCCTCTGGTGGTACTTGGGCCCTCCCTCTGGTGGTACTTGGGCCCTCCCTCTGGTGGTACTTGGGCCCTCCCTCTGGTGGTACGCAGAGGAGTCGCCTAAAGGAGGAAGAAAATGGTTGAAATAGGCTCTCAAGATTTGAGAACGGATTAATCACATTAGAAATATCATCAGTTGTGCCGATTAGTGATTAGACAGAGTTTTGTCAGAGCAGCAGCATTATTGGCTTAGGAATGGAACAAAAAAGGCAGGTATACGCTCCTGTGTTTTAACATCAGTTGTTATATGGTGGTACTTGGAGAGCCAAATATCTGATATAAAGGAAATTAAAGGTCTCGGAAATTCGTCCTCTGCATTTAACCGTCCTAACTTATTAGGAGCAGTGGGCACTATTCTAATACAGCACCTCGGGGAGGGAGCAGTGAGGGGTTAAGTGTACAGTGTCTTGCTCAAAACCTTCTGTCTGGCATACCTCAAGATAAGTCATAAAATGTTGTGTAATATGAATAGTTGGAACGACAAAGTAAAGTGTCTTGCAGTTCATTGCGATTTCTTAACACATGTACCAACCACCTGTTTTTATTTTTTTCATCCTGGCTCCAAACCAATATAACCACCGTGTCTCTCCTCTCCAGAGTAATCCTTATGATTTCTTCCTATACTAAAAAGAAGGAATCCGTGTTGAAGAACTGGTGATTTAATAAACAAAAATAATTCAATCACGTGAACAGCGCAGGGTTCTAATTCTGTATCAAATGTCCGTAGTAAACGGCAAAAGTAATATATAATATATCTCTCCCTCTGATTCGAGCGACCGCTTCCCTCTACACCAGAACCGAAAATAGTAACAAGCTATCCCATAATACGTCAGTGCGCTCAGCTCGCCAACACAGTTAACCCGCCCCCACGATTTTTCAAAAATAGCAGATCTTCAAGCTCATAGCGCGGCACTTGGTGACGCGCTACGAGCTAGATCTGCTATTTTTCAATAGCTAAAGTATAACATAATGCTTATAACACCAAAAGTGGTTCCCGCCCCGGAATGGGTTAACCAAATCCATAATATTTGACAATGCATTTCCATTCCTGTCTGGACACACAGAAGTTTACCCAACACCCCCGGCCCCATTTACAACATCACACAAGCCATTGTATCATTCTCTGTCTGTGATCTCTCATCTCTCTCTCTGACACGTCTCCGTTTGAATAAAGCACACAGATTATTTAATCAGCTGTGTGTGTGTGTGTGTGTGTGTGTGTGTGTGTGTGTGTGTGTGTGTGTGTGTGTGTGTGTGTGTGTGTGTGTGTGTGTGTGTGTGTGTGTGTGTGTGTGTGTGTGTGTGTGTGTGTGTGTGTGTGTGTGTGTGTGTGTGTGTGTGGCTGTGTGGCTGTGTGGCTGTGTCTCTGTGTCTCTGTGTCTCTGTGTCTGTCTGCAGATGGAGTGCTGTGGTTGGACCGGTCGTATGGACTGGGATCGCAACGGGGTGATCGTCAACAGCTCCCAGCTGCTGTTCCCCTGCTCCTGCCAGAATGTGTCTCTCGCCACGGGGGGCAACGTCTCTGACGTTGGCTTCTGCGAGGCCCCGGCGGCGGATGACTGGCCCGTTTACGACGTGGTACGGAAGCCCTTTTCCTTAAAACTGTGTGGTCGTGGTCGGTGACCCATTTTGTTTGTGGGGGGTCGCAGACACATTGTCATGGGGGATACCGGAGAGCTCGCCTGTTGTCCGACTCGCCGCAGTTTAGCGCATTTTAGTTTTACTTCACCTTCATTTAAATTGCATTGAATGGAGAGTGAGAGAGAGGATAGTTGTTTAGAGTTTACACTAGATGAAGTAGGAATGCTACATTTTAAACACCAAAGTACCGAAACAATGTAATTAATTAGTAAACAATATCCTGAAATGGTAGGCCTACTTCAGAATCAGAAGCCTTTATTTGCCATACATGTAAACATGTTAGGAATTTGTTTCAGTAGTACAGTTACAGAATGCAGTGCAGTTACCACAGCTGCCATGGACGGCGCTATATTGGATACATTGGTATTCACATACTCACGTTGTTATCATTATCTAGCTGACCATTTAATTGCACAAAATAATTTGATCACTTTGGAAATGAACTATAACATCTGTGAGTTTGACATACATGTTAGCATAACGATGAAGACAAGTTGGAAAACTGGCGAGTTCTCCGGATACCGTCATGGGTATCCAGGGGCGGAGCCATGCAGGAACTCTTTATGAGTAAGGCAACGCCAATACGAGGTAGGCAGACCGACCAGGCACTGGTCGGTCTGCCTACAGACGAGAGGCTGGTCTGTAGGCAGACCGACCAGCCACTGGTCGGTCTGCCTACAGACGAGAGGCTGGTCTGTAGGCAGACCGACCAGCCACTGGTCGGTCTGCCTACAGACGAGAGGCTGGTCTGTAGGCAGACCGACCAGGCACTGGTCTGCCTACAGACGAGAGGCTGGTCTGTAGGCAGACCGACCAGGCACTGGTCTGCCTACAGACGAGAGGTCTGCATGTTTGCGAGCGTAGGAAGAGAACAGTCCAGAGCTGCGATAGATCCCTGATTTTCTGTGGAGACCTGGCGATAGAAGCGTGCAAAAGCAGCAAAACGAGGGACCAGTGAGTCGATGTAATCCCTCTATCTGCGCCTTGGTCTGCCCCGGGGTCTCCTCCATAGAGTATATAAAAGGATAGAGACTGATCTGGCGCGAAGCTCCGCCCCCTCCGCTATTCATGTCAGTGGAAGTTGCTCAGTGGCGTTTTGAAGCACCCGGAAGGACCGTCTCAAAACGTCTACTTCCGCATTTGCCAACCAAATTTTGGTTGGCAAATGCGGAAGTGCAACCGAGCGCTCAATGTTAAAGCCCAGCTGCACGGGGTTTCCCGGTCATGAATCCACGGGTCCGCCTGTAGTCCCTCCTCTTACCACTAGGGCCCAGTGCTTCAACGTTGGAGCGCCTCACTGGCCCCTTGGTCTCCTCCCAGTGGGACGTGCATCGAGGACCTCCCTAGGGAGACACTCGAGAGGCATCCTAACCAGATGCCCGAACCACATAAGCTGGCTCCTTTCCAAATTGTTAATGTTAACCACTTAAACACTATTGTACTTTTTGTACGACAAATACCCCCAAAATAGCAGATCTATGTTTGCCATTTTTGATGGCATTTTTGATTATGCCCAGAATAGGGATTCTGGGGTTCATGTGGTTATCAAGTCATGTCAGAGCTGCTTTATGTGCCATTTCCATGCATTAAAGTTCTCAGCAACGACTGATTTCGCTCATTTCGATTCCATTGAAGACTGCACACCGAAAATAGCAGATCTACAAGCTCACAACACGTGCTGTGAGCTTTGTAGATTGGCTAGTATTTTTGGTCATTAGTTATTTTAAGATGAAAGAATATTTGAAGTGATCAAAACTAGCAATAGAATAAAGGGTTTAGAAGCATCTTCCAGAAACATGAATGTCCCAGTTAAATGTAATTTCATCTTCATTGTCATCTTCAGCTGGTCGGCCCTATAAAACATCATCATTACATTTTCAGTCTTGAGATGTTATTCAGCTTTATTCCATGCATTTCATTGTCAACTTCCTCTTCTTCCAGGGCTGTTCCTCCAGTGTGGAGAGTTGGCTCCTCACCAACCTGGGAGTGATCCTGGGCATCTGTCTGGCAGTGGCTGTGATTGAGGTACGTAATGATTAGACATGTAACGATTCACTCAACTTACGATACGGTTTGTATCACGATATGAGGTTCACGATCATTTCATGATTCATGATTTTAAACAAAAAAAATGTTCCAGGGACTCCCCCAGAAGCAAAGATTTGAGTTAAAAACAAAAAATATTTTCCAGAAAAAGTACCATTTTATTTATTTTTTATATAATTTATCTTCTCCCCCGAGCTTTTTTCACATTTTTTTATTTAACAACATTGTAAAAGAAGTAGCATTACTTTTGACAGTGCAGAAATAATTGCCTTCCTTGATGTATTAATGAGCATCAACGACCATCACCTGGGCACAGACACACAGCTTATTCACTTTCAGTAGTAGAGCACTGTAGAGGGGTCTACAGTGCTCTACTACTGAAAGTGAATAATTTCTCTCCAAAAGCACTTGAATATGATGGAATATGATTAAAGCTTTTGTATTTTTTTAAATCGATTTTTTTATTTTATTAAATCGATTCATAATATTATCGTTGGGATTAATATTGATATATATCGATATACGATATATCGTTACATGCCTACCGTCTGGTGATTAGAATTTCACAGGTTCTCTTCCCGGCCCGACGTGACTACGACGTGTCCCTGAGCAAGACACTACTAAACCCCTAACAGACAGTGTTGTTTTTGACAGCAGATTTTAGTTTTAGTCATGGTCTCTTGAATAGTTTTCATTTAGTTTTAGTCACATTTTAGTCACCTGGAATGTTTTAGTGTTAGTCTAGTTTTAGTCGACTAAATCTACAGTTGATTTAGTCAACTAAAATGTATTTTGGCAGGCAATACACTGACACCACGCTAGACAGGAACGCCCAAAAACGTCACATCCGGGGTAAGAATTTACCCCGGAATTTTCTATGGCTGCCAATGCAACTTGGTCCAATCCTTAATCACATACGGACAAACATCTATGCCGATGCTATCTAACTTGCGGAGGTAGCGTGCCTTGTCCACGGGCAACAGATCTTTCAACGTATGGCATTGCAAATGCGTTTGATAATCGCTACTCTGCTCAATATTGTTTTGAAAATGCCGCAAATTGCATTGCAGTGAACGAGCGAAAATCACAACTTCCCCCGTTTGTGGGCGGAGTCATAGTTTTAGGCGCTGTTTACGCGCCGTGGTGTCAGTGTATAGATGTCATCGTAATGATTTTTTTCACTTGATGAAAATAGCCGATCTACAAGCTCACAACGTGTCGCGCTGCGACGCGTTGTGAGCTTGTAGATCTGCTAGTTTCAGCATGAAACCAAGTGTAAAATGTACCAAGATAATGTCCCATGTTAGTCTAGTTTTTATTTGTTGACGAAATTGTCAGTATATTTTGTCTTAGTTTTAGTCATCATAGCTTAGTTTTTATTTAGTTTCCATTTAGTTTTCGTCAGTGGAAAAAGGTAGTCGACGTCAAATTGCACGGTGCACGGGGGCACCAACCTCCACGCCAGGAGCAATCGGGGGTTCAGAGTCTTGCTCAAGGACACTTGACACTAACTCTGGGGGAGCCCATCCACAGGGATCGAACTGGGAACCTTGCGGTTCCCATCGGTCGCTCTACGGGCCACTCTTATAGAGCACCGAAGTCTGACGTCACTTTCAGTAGAGGGCACCAACACACAGGTTCATGTATTTTTTTATTTGCATTGAAATCTACATAGGGCGATTTTAGGTCGCTTCATATAAGAACTGTGTTTGAAAAATAAACCGACCACCCCGGCCTTTCTGTCAGGGGAGTGGCTGTGCGTCGTTAATGATGTCCATTCATATTTGATACAGCCAGTTTCTGGAGAAAATGGAATTAATGTGACCGCAAAAGCCTTGAAACTACATATGAAGGCAATGTCGCTGCTAATATACGTCACGCCCAGCTGTCAACACATTGCGTTCCTGAGATTCCTCGTTGACGTAAGCTCAGCTGGTGGTGACTCGACTCGTACTAACCACGAAACATTAAATATCAATAAAATAAAAATAAACGTAATTGACATTCAGTTTCTCTTGTGCGACGGACAGATGCAGCCACACGCATACCCGGAAATGTAGTCTATGGGTTGTTTGACTCGTTTCTAACGCTTATTTTGTTACTCTTTGGGTATATTTGTACATTTCCACCTTCAGTCGATGCTTCATATCCATATGAGTGAAAAGGCCGGGGTGATCGGTTTATTTTTCAAACACAGTTCTTATATGAGGCGATCTAAAATCCCCCTATGGAGATTACAATGCAAATAAAAAGTACATGAACCTGTGGACTGATGCCCTCTACTGACAGTAGAAGGCAGTGACGTCAGGACTTCGGTGCTCTATTACCTGAGCCACTGCCGCCCCTAGCATCTACCATTGCATAATGCTTTTCCACGTACGTACATGATGATAGCTTGGAAATAATGGCATAATAATATGCAGGCTGCATTCTAATCTTTGGTTGTCTCATTTCACCTGCTATTTAGTGGTAACTTTCAGGGGGTATATTATCGTCGCTTTCGCTGGGGGGGGAATTAACCAGTATCGGTTACATTTTTGTAAAACCCACAGATAGACTTAACTGCTCTTGTTGCCCATGTATGCCTTTTAGCTGATAGAGAGATGAGGCAGGGACCCCCTAATGCCCAAAACCACACCAATGGGTCACCATGCAACTCCTTGCAACCAAACGGTTGTGTGTAGTAGACCCATGTAGACGCATGTAAGTTGCAAGCAACCGGTGAATTGAACCAATTGAATCACGTGGGTCGACTACATGCCTCTACAGGACATATCACACCGCCAGGACGAACGCTAAAACCGCTTTGTTGCGTCTCTCGACCCATTGGGTGTGGTCTGGGCTTTACGTGCAGAGTAACATGTAGCATGCAGTACATCCGTCACTTGTGGAGGAGTCACATGCACACATAGGAACCAGCACTGGTTGCACTGGAGCAGTGTTGTTTTCGTCGACTAATACTATGACGAAATATGTTCGTCGACTACCTTTTTTCACTGACAAAAACTACATAAAAACAAAATGAAAACTAAGCCATGATGACTAAAACTATGACTAAATATACTGTTGATTTAGTCAACAAATAAAAACTAGACTAAAATGTTAGGAAGGGACTAGTGGTCCTAGATCCAGTATAAGATCCAGTATAAGTCCTAGATCAAGTATAAGTCATTTTAAAATTGGTTGCATGCTGCAAATAGCCGATCTACAAGCTCACAACGCGGCGCACTGCGACGTGTTGTGAGCTTGTAGATCGGCTATTTTCAGCAAGTGTAAAAACAGCCATTGCGAAATACATTTTAGTCGACTAAATCAGCTGTAGATTTAGTCGACTAAAATCTTATATTTAGTCGACTAAAACTAGACTAACGCTTAAGCTTTCCAGGTGACTAAAATGTGAAAACTATTCAAAAGACTGTGATTAAAACTAAAATAGAAATTTGCTGCCAAAAACAACACTGCACTGGAGCACTGCCTTCAGAGGAGAAAGTTCCCTACATAATTTCTCTCATTTTAAATAACTGTCTTGAACGACAGTTACTCTCCACCGTGCTCTCATTCAGTACAGTCTGTATAGGCTAGGTTGTTTTGTTGTCTCCTCCTGACACGTCTGCTTTTAACACGAACCGAGGCAACCGCCATGTGCTCAACTCAAATGTATAAAAGGCACTAAAATAGCAAATGTAGTTCTCAACACTTCTATGAAGGCACAGCAGCCGAGGGAAACAGACATAATACAGTATAAGTAAAAGTAAAGTCTGGTTCGCAACAGAACACCACATTAAACTGTCATCTAGCAGTTACGACTTCTCTATTAATCATGGTCATTTATATGTTGAACCTCCTATATAAAATATGTACACTTTTGCTTGACTGGGTCTATATTGTTGTTTAACTTCTGTTGCTTTGCTAATGACGTATTCTCAGACCCCTTTCCTATCAAAAGATAATTTGGTGGTAATTTGGTGCCCCCCCCGGTTTGAATACCCATGTTTTAGAAGATAAAATGTTTGACCTGTTCGTCATCTATTTTTGTTTCACAGCTCCTGGGCATGATTCTGTCTATCTGCTTGTGTAAGAGTGTGACACAACGAGAGGACTATACCAAAGTGCCAAAGTACTAAAGCTGAGTGGACGAAGATGACACACACACACACACACACACACACACACACACACACACACACAGAGAAAGAGAGAGCAAATAATGCGTTCTGTCACCGCTTATGTGGTGAAACGTTTTGTCCAAATGTAAAAAACAAATGTTTGTTTGCTTTAAATTTTTGTTGGATTTATTCAGTTTTTTTTTTAATGTTCCATTTGAGGCACTTTTGTTCCAGTCCAGTTCCCCGACCTGGATCACTTAAAGCCTCCTAGTTCAGATGAAAGATTTGCGACGAAACTAAACAGTTTTAGACCGTTTGCAGAGACAAATCGCAGCGGTCTGCATTACCCCGTCGCAGCTCGGCTGATGACGGCTGATTTGAGTCTCGTGTGATCAACAATGTTACTGCCATTATTATGATTTATCTGTTTTACCTGACGCTTGCACAACATGCTAATGTTCCCACGTCCTTTTCCAACAACAGAGCGCTAAGGTCCCAAAATATTGATATCTTATATGGAAATAATCTCACGTGTTTTATTATTGTTTTCCTTCCCATACATGGGAAAGGACGGGCCCGCTGTTTATAACCCATAGCCTGGAGGGACTGCTATTTGGTTGGCTACACGGTATAAGCGGAATATACACAATATATAGCTCCATAGATGTAGAGGGAAAGGTTGTGCTGTCAGGGAAGTACAGGTTGACGTGATGTGAGGAACTTTTTTCTATGGACGCTGGGAAACGGCCTCCGCCAGTCGCTTTGACGTGGACTGTCCAGTTTTATAATGTTGCAAACCACAATTTGGGGGTATTCTGTTTGCGGTACAGTGGTTGTCAGGTTTTAACTCGGCTCGTCGTGAATCTTTGGTTTGACCGAGGCTTTTGGTACTATAAAACTTTTGAGTAAAGCTGAAAATGTCCAACATTGAGTTCATGTCCAAAATTGAAACCTAGTAGCGCACGTTCGCCAGAAATGGCTTATTATCTGCAAGCTCATGTTGTGAACTTGGAGATCGCCTATTTCTGGCGAAGAGATTTGGAAAACGATGGCAGACCAAGTAGTACAGACTACAGAGCCAACTGGGCTCTTTACAAAGAGTTTAAGTGGTTGGCATTTTCTGGAACAGGTTGAGCAGGTATTGATGGAAGACATAGATTAGGCATAAGGTCAGAGGGAGGAGGAACCTTGCCTCTTATCAAATACACAGAACGATATTTGTCTGCGTGCCTTGTTGCTAAAATAGAAGATTTACAAGTTTACTATTTTCGATGCGAGACACCGGCACACAACTAAGTTATAAGTGGCTTTCATAGTGCCTCCATGCTCTTAGATAAATATTATTATTATTATTATTTAAGCGCTTAAGGTGTCTATGAAGATGTCTTTGGAAGCTAATTGCAGCATTATTTCCCCTTGAACAATCTAAAGGGGAAACATGAATTTTCTTTAACGAATGACAGAATGTGATTTCATCTTGGGATTCCTCTTCCTGCTAAATCCATCCATCCGCCTGGTGATTTCGGATTGTAGATTCGGTACTTCAGTGTTGGTTGACGTTTTTTTTTGTGAATTTTAGTTTTAAGTGTATTGTGTATATATAATATTATTAGTTATGCTCATGGGACTTTGAACCCAAGAGAACATTTCCTTTTTAAGCCTAGTTTATATGTCCTCGTACGACTACGTTGCTCGCGGTCATTAACTGATTCTCAACTGCAATACAAGACTCGTTGCAACTCGCTTCTGGGTTTGTTTTGGCGAGTGACGCGGTCGCACGACAAGGTATAAATTGGCCCCTAGAAGCTGTCACTCCATGGTTAGTACCTTTTTTTTTATGTAGGCTCTTTTCTTGTATTATTTTTCTTTATTCTTAAGTGTGGACACAGGATTTCTTTGTTTACCAGTCATTTTTGTTCAGGTATTTAGAAATAATTACATAAGAAGGACCACTTATATGATGCATGCATGCCAACCCAAAAGTGTTAAAAACTCGGTTTACAATTGCCTTTTAACGGGGAAATGCTCTTCAAGAAATTACCTGATGCTGTAAAGGAGGGAAACCTTGTAAGTCCAAAACCGTCCCTTTTTATTTACTTAAAAAAAAGGTAAAATATTAATTAGCCGATCTACTTCACAATTTTTATAAAATGTAAAATAAATGGAGATACAAGGTTTTCTGTCGGCAACGATAAACATCAGAACTGTGACTTCTTCTTCCCCTGTTTTGTAATCTTTAATTGTTTAATTGTTCAGCAAAATTTTCCTCAAAGCGCTTGAGACGTGAATTTTTATTATTTTTTAAATCAGGGATGTTTAAACTTTGACTAAGTGAAGGGAAAATTGATGCTATACACAATTTAAGTTATGTACTTGATGTGAAAGAGATATTGCTTGGCGGGGGGAGAAATAAAAAGAATATCCATCTTGGAACTTAAATGTGTATGTTTATACAGTAAATCATTTGGAATACATTTATGTACATTTTTTTAACTTTTCAGCAAACGTCTTTTCAGCAAACGTTTTTTTCCTATGTTTTTATGATGTACAAAAGATATCCTGTTTTTGTTTGGTTTTTTTGTACAGTACTGTATGTTTGAAACACATTCCATTAACCTCGAAATAACTTCTAAAAAGGTGTAGGTGTGATTAAACTGGAGTAGTTTGTGTATTCTCACCACAGTTGTTCCGTTTCATTTTGCCAATAAACCCAGTAGCCAGACTGTTGTTTACGCTGTCGTTTCATTCATTCAGTAGCCAGACTGTTGTTTACGCTGTCGTTTCATTCATTCAAATCCATAGAGACACACGGGGACTACAAATGTCACGCCCCCAAATGAGACGGCGTCCCCACTTCTGGTCCGTTAGAACGGTGTACTGCAGGCCAGCCCATAGAAGTCCATTGAAATTCAACTGTAGTTCATGGGCAGAGTTAATGGGGGTGCAGGGGGGGCAGGGGCACCGCACTTTTTTTTTTTTTTTTTTTGTGACCCCCCTGGGGGGTCGCAGCCCACGGGTTGAGAACCCCTGCTTTAAGAGACTGGCATCACTATGGTTACAAATCTGCCGTAAAGCAGGTCGTCTCTGGGTGACTAACGTGAGTTGTTGTGACTCTTATGTACATGCTGCTGTGTTGTTATCCTGACGAAGCTTTTCAGTAAACTTTACTATTTTGATTATAATCATTAAGGACATTCGAGACATATTACAAAGATGCCCCCGCCAGCCCCTCCCCTCTGCAATGAACTAGCCTACTTATTTGCGCAGTTTGCTGTCAGTGTTTTCTTATAGTTGACTTTAGAAATCAGGTAAATAAACAAACTTGCAGGATTGCAGTGTCCTGTCAATGCCGGTTGTTGTTGTAACTTGTGGTGTGCTTCTGACTGTAGTTTTTAATCATCTCTCTTATCATGACATGATGACTCGGTGTGTGTGTGTGTGTGTGTGTGTGTGTGTGTGTGTGTGTGTGTGTGTGTGTGTGTGTGTGTGTGTGTGTGTGTGTGTGTGTGTGTGTGTGTGTGTGTGTGTGTGTGTGTGTGTGTGTGTGTGTGTGTGTGTGTGTGTGTGTGTGTGTGTGTGTGTGTGTGTGTGTGTGTGTGTGTGTGTGTGTCGTCTGCTTCTGCTGCTGTCCTAAATAACAAATTTGTAGGGGTTAGGGCATTGTATAAAAACGGCAAAATAATTAGGTATAAGGTATAAAAAAAAATGTGCATGCGTGCGGGATTCCCCCCAGACATTCCCACCCCCTGGGGTCAAGTTCAAGCTACGCCCATGATGTCACTCCTCCATTTAGTTGGGTTATTTCCCAACTATTCAGCCAAGTTAATTATAAAACAACAAGTTGACAACGGTAAAACACCGTCAGAGCTCTGAGGTATAGGTAGAACATACTAACATTATTAGTAAGCCCGTGACATGTTCAAAATATAGACATGAATGAACAAAATCAGTCGGTATTGGGATGTATTATTGAGAATTCCACTCTTCAAAGTCGGCGCTTGTAGCCTAGTAAAGGCAGTGACGTCCCTTAAAAGCGTCAGGTTCTCTGTCTGCCGTCTCCCCTCTGCTCTGTTAACATTATGGCTAACTCATTCAAGTGGTAAATTAAATGTGAAATACATCCTCTATTGAAAAAACAACATATTATGTTGACAAAGACACTTCATACATTTGGAAACATATTTTTATTCAAATCAATACAGTCTTCAGTTCATTTGGTATTATTTTAAAAGTAGGTTAACTGATTCCTGATGGCCTTTGCTGCGTGATATATATATATATATATATAGTAATATTAGGTTTTGTCCACATTTCCCAGTTTGAATCGCATATTTCAAACAGTTTAGATTTGTTTGTGTGGCCAAGTAAGGGAACAAGATTCATTCATGACAATATAACTGCCACCAGGTCCTCGTTGGAAATAAAAAAGCTTTATTTCAGAGAATATTATTTTACCAGCTGTAGTAAAAGGTACACTAATTGTGTGTCACTGTGTGTGTCGCTTGTCAAAAAGAGCATCTTCCATTTTTTTTGTTGGTGAGCAACATCATCATGATGCCATGGAGTAATTAGACATTAATTAGACCTGAGAGAAAGCAGTGGTGGAAAAAGTACTCAAATGTTACTTTTACTTAAGTAAAAGTAATGAAATGTATAGAAGTCCCACATCCAAAATGTACTTAAGTAAATTATCGGCATCAAAATGCACTTAAAGTACTAAAAGTAAAAGGACTCATAATATTGCAGAATGTCTCATTTCACAAGTTCAAAATGTGTACAAAATCTTGGCCAAAATGTATATAGGGCTGACCGCTGAAGTGGTAAAGTACATATACCTCAAAATTGTACTTGAGTAGGTCTACAGTTACTTTCCACCACTGAGAAAGCAGTATAATTTTAGTATTTCACATGTTGTCTTGTCTTGCCCCTGCCTGTCTGTCTGTCTCTCTCTTCACATCTTTTTCCATTCCTCAAATAACCTATCAATGATTTATAACTCACATGGGGACGTACAGTTCTGCCCAGAGCCATCTAATAGAAGAGAAGAGAATAGAAACCGAGCGCTCGAGCACTGTTCATGCAGCCTGAAAGGGGGACAAGCTGGAGTTTGAAATATATTGTTTTCAACGAGGCCGGCGCAAATATACGAGCAATTTTAGGCATGTGTGCAACGTGCCAACTGTTTTAAAGTATTGTACAGTGACAACTAAAGTCTCTGTAATGTTTATGTTGTACGATTACTACAAAACAATCTAAAATAAAGGGATTTAAGATCATTACAGCTGGGCTGTTGCCTGGGTCCAATGCATTTCTGCCTACTTCCGGTCCAAGACCTATTTGTTGTCCCCATTCTCAATAGAAGTCTATAGAAGAGCCGCCATTGGACTGGCCCTATGAAGTGAACAGAGTTTTCATAACTCTCTTACTCTATGGCTCTGGTTCTGCCTACATGGCTGGCTGGTTGCACACATGTAAGTTCAAGAACATCTTTCAAGCAGGTTTGGTATTTTATACTGAATCCACTAGAGGGAACCAAAGCTCTTGTATTTAATTTAACCAAACTGTTCAACACCTGGCGTTTCATTGTCCCCCACAATAAAAGTAGCCATTAAGGCTGTAATATATGAGGGTGGTTCCCAAACTTTTTCACGTCAAGGAAACCCCACATTGACACTATAAGCCCCGCCGCGGACCCCCTTTAGAAAATATATGCTAAGGACCCCCATTAAGGCTCTAGCAGTGATTCTCAACCCGTTAAGGACCCTCAGTTGGACATGCATTAGTCTACGGACCCCCATTTAATGGCATTTCTATCTCTGGGACCCCCAATGTTAATTTAACTCTGAGAGTGTACAAATGTATGTACACTACATTTGTACACTCAGAGTTACAGACCCTTAAGGGTCCATTTGGTTCCTTACTATCGTTTAGCTGGGGATCCCCCTGGAAGTGGAAGTCCCTCAAGGACCCCTGGGGGGTCCCCGGACCCCACTTTGGGAACCACTGCCCTATAATGCCACAGACATGTGAGAAACAACAGCTGGACAGGAAATGGACAAGACACATTAAGTTGCCACTGGTGCGCTGTGTGTGTGTGTGTGTGTGTGTGTGTGTGTGTGTGTGTGTGTGTGTGTGTGTGTGTGTGTGTGTGTGTGTGTGTGTGTGTGTGTGTGTGTGTGTGTGTGTGTGTGTGTGTGTGTGTGTGTGCGTGCGTGCGTGCGTGCGTGCGCGCGCGCGCGCGTGTCGTGCATACATACTCATGGCACAATCCAGAGCAGTGAGGTCATCATCCTCAGCTTAATGTAATTTAGCCTCACAATGAACACTGAGATGAAGTCATTATTAATATGGATGTGTCTGCGTGGGGTCGGGAGGGGAGAGGGAGGGTATGGATGTGTCTGCGTGGGGTCGGGGGGGGGGAGAGGGAGGGTGTGTCTGCGTGGGTTCGGGTAGGGAAGAGGGAGGGCATGGATGTGTCTGCGTGGGGTCGGGTAGGGAAGAGGGAGGGCATGGATGTGTCTGCGTGGGTTAGGGGGGAGGAAGAGGGAGGGCATGGATGTGTCTGCGTGGGTTAGGGGGGAGGAAGAGGGAGGGCATGGATGTGTCTGCGTGGGTTAGGGGGGAGGAAGAGGGAGGGCATGGATGTGTCTGCGTGGGTTAGGGAGGAGGAAGAGGGAGGGCATGGATGTGTCTGCGTGGGTTAGGGGGGAGGAAGAGGGAGGGCATGGATGTGTCTGCGTGGGTTAGGGGGGAGGAAGAGGGAGGGCATGGATATGTATCACATGGAACTATTTTTTGGGCGTAGTGATATGGACACAAAAATAGTAGTTCTGTGTGATAGAGGGGCCAAAAATGAACGAAAGTTGCACTAATATTTTAGAAATAGGTCAACAATACAAATTACGTTAGTTTTGTGGATTAATTTACTTTGAATGCGTGGCCCCAGTGCCCCCCACAAAATGACCGGAACTAGGCCTACTTAATATTTTACCAAAACCAGAGCAGAACTTGGGAAATCAATAAAAACACCTTAAATATTTTATTTCTTTCAGAAATGAAGAATCTTTCACTCAATAGGAACTGCTCCTGTTGAAAGTTGATGATGTCATATGTCCATGTGTGGTCTAGCCCTATGGAATGTATGGAATGCATTATATTAATAAAAACACCTTAATACTTCCTAGGGATAATATGGGCATCAATGCAATATTTTAAATACGTTTTATTAGCACATGCATTCCATATATTCCTGGCACACACATATGACATCATCAACTTGCGACGGGAGCCGTTCCTATTCAGTGAAAGATTCTCTATTTATGAAAGAAATAAAATGATTAAGGTGTTTTAATTTTTTAATTTTAGTTATAGAGGGCAAGTATAATGTTTTATGGCATATTTGTCTTATTAGCCAGGGATCCCTTTAAGTTAAAATAAATATGAACTATCCCTTTAAACCTGCTCTGTTACATCTGTCTTCCTCTCCTTGGGGCTTTGAGCTTTAGCTTTTCCACATGATGGCTATAGCATGGCTAATGTGGCATTACGAGACTCACCTGGACTTTATTGACATAGCTGCACATGTCCACAGATTCCTCTGGAGGTTAATTCATCCCAACAGTAAGTTGTATGTTTGCTGTAGAAGGTTCACTGGCTGTACGTGCAGCACTCGATCTGCTCTGAGCATTCTTAAGGTGTGTATGTGTGTGTGTGTGTGTGTGTGTGTGTGTGTGTGGTATTGGTATTGTTTGGTTTTCATTAAGCTGGTGGATTTGATTTGGAAATATTTGCATTTAAAATGCCATACCATCCAAGTGACTCTAGTGTGAGGCTTTGCTTCTCCCTTTGACAGGTAGCCCCTTTGAAATCCCGTAAGAGGGCACTTTTGGACAAAAATAGCGAACATAGCTGATCTACAAGCTCGTAGATCAGCTGTGTTCAGGGCGCAACCCAGCACTCTTTAGCTAGTGGATGGAGATGCGGTGTACGACATGGATTTCTAAACAAATTTGTTCAACTCAAAATGTTCAAGTTCAGGAGACTTCAGGGGAAAAAAATCTATTCTCCTGAATGCTGCCTTCCAGTATGGCATGGAAAGGAGAGGAGTGGCATTTGCATTTCTTTCACTATAGTAAATGCTGCATTAATTTGAGGTACAAACAGGTAAAAGGGCAGGGGCTGAAGCCCCCTTTGATGTCTATGTGTGCACGTCCCTAGGTGTGCCAAAGCTACTATTGACAGCGGGAACTCTGTGGCCATACATAGCATGGTGTTCTGGCGGGGTCAGCCATGTTGTTTTACTCTGGGCCTGCAGGTTATCTCCCTGTGGGACAGTCAAGCACTAGCCGTACAGCTTCGGTCCAGATATACCTCATATCTGTACTGACAGCACATTTATCAGTGTGAGGCAGAACGTATATATACAGTCTCGCTGTTACAGTGGCTGGCTGTCCCCTAGCTGTCAGCTGCTGCTGGACTTTGTCCATACAATTTGATAGACTTTGTTGTTGCTCTGTGTAAGCCAGTGATTCCCAAACCTTTTCATGTCAAGGACCCCCAAATTGACACTAATTAGCCCGCCGACCCAGAGATAGAAATGCCATTAAATGGGGGTCCGTAGCCTATTGCAGGTCAAACTGTGGGTCCTTGAAATTAAACGGGTTGAGAATCACCGCTAGAGTCGTAAAAGCTTGCTATGGGATCACTTTTTTGTGGAGCTGTTTTTGTGCTTTTATGGTTTGAGTGTGTGTGGTTTTTCAATCAAGTGTCATGGTGTGTGGCTGTGGAGCGACCCTATAGCTGGATGTTTAGGGTACTGTACTGTACTGTACATACTGTACCACATGTTGGGCTCTAAATGCCTGACAGTGAGTCCCTGGCTGCTTCCATCCAATGAAAGCCTGGGTATACCGAGGCCAGGGACGTGCAGAGAGTGTTAGAGAGGCAGGGGCTGAAATCCCGTTAAGAGGGTGCACTTTTGGACAAGAATTGCGAAAATAGCAGATCTACAAGCTCACTTGTAGATCAGCTATTTTCGGGGGTGGGGCAACCCAGCAGCACTCTTTAGCTAGTGGAGATGCGGTGTGTAACGACATTGGATTTCTAAACAAATTTGTTCAACGCAAAATACTGTGTTCAAGTTCAGGAGACTTCGGGGGGAAAAAGCAATTCTCCTGAATGCTGCCTTCCGGCATGGCATGGAAAGGAGAGGAGTGGCATTAGCATTTCTTTCACCACAGTAAATGCTACATTCGTGGTCTGGAAAGGGCAGTTGTTTTACAGACGGGTAAAAGGGATACGCACACTGCTGTATGTTTGCAAACATACAGTAACATAAGCCTGTTACAGCCCCAACAATACAGTGAATACTGTACGGTGGGCTGTGGTTCATATGGCCTGTGACAGAACCTGCTAGATTCAGAGCTGCATGGGTGTGACTCCTACACACCTGCATCAAACGAATCGATGCACAACAGGATGAATCGGCCATGCCCCCCCACACACACATTCACACACATTCAGAGGGAGAAACAGAGCTGTCATGACTGTCAAGGATTTATCTGGTCTTATCATATCATTATCATATCATTTTTTATTTTAGTGATTAGCTAATTCAAAGGCATGGCAGTGTGTGGTGTGCGCGCTTGGAAATAAAGAAGTTTGTTCTCAGAACCTTGGCTGTCATCTATCCCAGAGGTTCCAAAAGTGGGGTTCCGTGGAACCCCAGGGGTTCTTGAGGGAGTCCCAGGGGGTCCCCAGCTAAATGATAATTTGGAACCAAATGGACCCTTATGGGTCTGTAACTCTGAGAGTGTACAAATGGAACCAAATGGACCATTTGGTTCCATTTGTACACTCTCAGTTACTAACATTGATTTTACAATATAAATTGGGGGTCCCAGAGATAGAAATGCCATCAAACGGGAGTCGGTATATAGACTAATATGCATGTCAAACTGGGGGTCCTTGAAATTAAACAGGTTGAGAATCACTGCTAGGTCCGTATAAATCTTCTCTTATGGGGGTCCCTGGCATATCATTTCAAATGGGGGTCCACAGGCTGATTAGTAATTAGTGTCAATTTGGGGGTCCTTGACATGAAAACGTTTGGGAACCACTGATCTATCTACTTTTGAGCATGTCACTTTAAAAGACATGTATCTGTTGACCTAATAGTTATCCCACGGAAATAGGTGGACCAGCATGATGAGTGACGCTTGGTAAGTTTGGTAACAGATCTTTGGTATTTTTCGGAACAGAAAAAGGGTGGATCGAGGACCCACAATACATGTGGAGAGGTGGGTTGGATTAGGCTGAATATCAGCGGATGTGTTGCAGGTAAATTCAATCAAATAATCACTGTTCATTCTGGGCGGGAACCCCTTTTGTTTTTTTAGGCATTGTGTTATACTTTAGCTATTGAAAAATAGCAGATCTACAAGCTCATGGCGTGGCACCGAGCGTGTAGATCTGCTATTTTTGGAAAAATCGTGAAAATGTGGCGCAAATCTTTGAATATATATTCTATCAGAGCTTAGGTTTTTTAATCTTTGCTTCTGGGGGGGTCCCTGGAACTACATATTTTCAGATGGGGGTTGGCGGCCAATTACATATATATTTTTGGGAGTCCTTGACTGAAATTGTTTGAGAACGAAAACATAAGGTTTTTCAGAAAACTGTCAGGATTTTGTAGAATCGTCCTCAGGTCTAAATGGGTTGAGAGCAGCAGTGAACTGTGCAGTGTGTTCACACAGTGTTGTTGTGTAAGAAAAACATAAGAAATTTACTTTCTCACGAGAACAAACGTACGTTCTCCCACACAAGGACGTTTAATGACCTTGTGTGGGAGGTTCATCGTCAACAAACCTATACAGCACCTCAAACAGACATAGGAACAGATGATGTGAAATGGTGTTGGGAATGCAGTTCATATGCGTCTGGCTGGCACTGGGAAGCCTTTCAGAAGAAACAGTTAAAGTGATGAGCCCAACAGAACCTGGCAGAGTGTAATAATCTGTCTAGACCTGTCAGTAAGGCTTTTATGAAGACACAACCTAATATGGTCTCTTGTCGGGTGGACAAAGGACATCTCATGTCAAATATATGTCAAAACTGTTATAAATAATAATAATATAATAAAATAATAATAATAATAAATATAATAATATAAAAATAGCAAAAGTAGCAGATCTACAAGCTTTGAACATTCAAACTAAATTAAAGTAGAGGAAGAGGACTACAAAAAAGTAATCAGGGTACTTTATTAAAGTTAGAAAGCCGACATGTTTCGACTCTTTCAGAGTCTTCATCAGGGCATACAGTACATGCCCTGATGAAGAGTGAAGACTGATTTTATATCTGCCCTCTCCTCCTTTTTAAGTGGTGCAACCACTTCATTAAGTAGCTTTGTGTGTGCCTGCCTGGCTGGCTGCCTGGGTCTGAGTACGAAAATAGCATTTGGTTGATTTTCAAAACCAAGCGTCACTGTTGTCTACTGCAGCCTAACACACACATACATATTAACTGTATATATGATGATTTCAGGTGTATCAGTACAGTACAGTAGAGGTGCAGGCCCGCGGGAAGTACTTTACACTCGCAGGGGCTGAGCGTCTAGTAGGGGGTGCGCGCGCGTAGCGCGCGCCGCAAAAATGCGCGTGCACGCGCATCATGCACGCGCATTTTCGCGCATTTTCACGCGCAAACGTGGCCTTTACTTTCCCTCTCCACACGCAAGTTATATGAACGAACTGACACAGGCAATTAACCAGGATAAGGTGCCACCGTGCCAATACTGTGATACAGCATATTTTATTCTTTTTTTTCTTCTTCCCCTCCTGTTCGAGGGGGGGCTACAGCCCCCCCAGCACCCCTACTTCCCTCAGCCATGTAGAGGTGTGATTTTTTACCTTTCTGAATCTGTAGTGCTCGAATCATTCCTCTTTCTTGTTCTATAGTGCCGTTGATCCTTTTGGCTTTACACGGGCCGGGGGCCAAATGCGGCCCTTTGGCTGATATGACTCTGACCGGCTTATTCACTTACAGAATCTGTTTCCTGCCGTGAATTGCGTGTGATTGACAACTATAGTTTACCATTATTTTGGACAATTTGATTGAATAAGGAATAAGGAAACCTCACTTTTTAATTGCCTAATAATAACATACACTCTTACCAGCTTGACAAAACAATGACATTTACTGTTTTTTTACATAGAAATAAAATGTATATTATGCAGAACTGAATTCAGCCTTTTGGCCCGGCCCTCAACAATATTTTTAAGTGGTGCAACCACTTCCTTAAGTGACTGTGTGTGTGTGGGTGGGTGGGTGGCTGGCTGGCTGGGTGGGTGCCTGAAACAGCATGGTTGTTTTTCACCACCTGTGCGCAACCTAACACACACACAACCACACACGCACATATGAACTGTATATATGATGATTTCGGGTGTGCCAGTACAGTACAGTGACAGTACAGTACAGTACAGTACAGTACAGTACAGTACAGTACAGTACAGTACAGTACAGTACAGGGACCGACACACGGTAACTCTGTCATTTCTCAACCGTTTCGGACGCGGGGCGGCATGCTGGAACCGGCCCGCCCCCCTGGGCGTGTTCCTGGGGGTCCCCCCCCCCCCCGGGGACCCCCACACAGAGTTGCACCACTTACTTCACACGGGTGTGATTTTTGTTTCTCATTTGGCTATTTGGGGAAAAGATTATTGCCCACCCCTGCTTAATTAAAAGTAGAATCGAATGTTTTTAATTCACCAGAGCCAAACAGCATATTTAAGAGCAGCTTTTGTTTAGGGATTTAAGAGTTATAAAAAAAAAATTAATTAAATAAGTTTTCATAGAGGGTCATATAATGCTTATGCTACTCTAACCATAATGCACATGCTTCAACACTTTTGACTTACAGTAGCTGTGAAGACGCAATAGCAGGCAATGTTCCTTTGGGAGAGTCTAATTGATGGTTGGCTCGGGGCAAGGAGGCAGAGTTATGAGTTCACTTTTACATGTCGGTGTGATGTGCTCTGCTTCCCGCTGTGAAACCCGCTGGTGTTTTCTCACCCGCTGCGAGAGTGGAGAATGTCTTTGCATTATTTAACACCAGCCTCCGGGTGCAACCTGCAAGCCAATTGGAAAATTATACTTTTCTTTCTCTCTAAAGGAAAGACATAATAACAACCTGTTATGATCTCTGTTGGATTTCATTTGTTTGGTTTTTTTATAGCTCTTTTTCTTTTCTTTCTTTTTTCCCTTGGACCACACACAGAGACAGGGTTGATTTCGTCGACTAATACTATGACAACAAATGTTTGTCGACTACCTTTTTTCACTGCAGAAAACTAAATGAAAACTAAGCTATGATGACCTAAAACTAAGACTAAATATATTGACAATTTTGTCAACAAATAAAAACTAGTCTAAAATGTTAGGAAGGGACTAGTGGACATTGTACAAGAGAGACTTTTCGTTACTGTCGTAACAACATGGGAAAGTTAATATTTGCCTCGAACCTGTGGTACATGTACCACTGGTGGTTTGATTGATTGATTGATTGATTGATTGATTGATTGATTGATTGATTGATTGATTGGATATTAGAACTTTTGTTTCATGACAGTACAGTTCTCTGGTACAAGGTCAAGAGAACCACTGCACTAGACCGTTTTGGAAAGGCCCATTTTGTTTTATTCCTTCACTTGTTCAACAACCTGGTATTAAAGAGCATAAAGAAAGATCTTGTGTATATCCTCCTTATTAGCATTAAAAAGTAATGCAACGAGTAGTAATCAAGTAATGTAAGGCATGACTTTTTTCAAAAGTAATGTGTAGTGTATTACTTTTTTGAGTAACAGACCCCAACAAAAAGCTGTAGACATTTAGCATCTTAAAACCCATTTAGACCTGAGGACGATTCTACAAATGCCTTCTGAATCCTGACAGTTTTCTGAAAAACCTCATGTTTCTATGTCAGTCGTTCTCAAACATTTTCATGTCAAGGGCCCCAAAAATATATGTAATTGGCCGCCGACCCCCATCTGAAAATATGTTGTTCCAGGAATCCTCCAGAAGCAAGGATTTGAGTTAAAAACGTTCGCTCTGAAAGAATATATATTCAAAGACTTGCGCCACATTTTCATGATTGATCGTAGGTCTGCTATAGACCTACGATCTGCTATTTTTCAATAGCTAAATTATAACATAATGCTTAAAACACCAAAAAGGGAATCCCGTCCAGAATGGGTTAACCAGAACAAGAACAACTTCCAACTAGAAAAAGTGCCCTTCTGGGCACAGGTCTCCACCAGGAGGATAGGACTGTGTGAGATGTTTAGGAGTAATATAAACATGTTTGCCTTTGATGGCAATTGGATGATTTGAGGCATTTTGTTCCAAAAATGTGTTTAGCAAAAATCAACCTGTTGGTGGCGCTATAACAGGCCAATGTGAAAAGGGTGGGATATATTCCTCAGCCCAGTAAGAAAATGTGTGAAAGATTTCACGTAAATTGCATGCTGCGTTCATGATTTGAGGCTTTTGTTCAAAACGGGGCAATCTTGCAAACTGTGAAAGCCAATTATAGCCAATTATGATGGAATATGAAATATCGGACAGATCCGACTTGAGCACATGACCATAGAGATACTGTGTAACGATTTGTGAGATTTTTGGACAGAATCTGGAGGAGTAATATCAAAAAATGTGTTTTACAAAAGTCGGCCTCCTGGTGGCGCTATAAAAGGCAGATGCGGAAAATGCAGGTCAAAGGTTTGTCCTTGGCCTCTAGGGAGTGTGCATGCAACGTTTCACGCAGATCGGTGCAGTTTTAGGTAAAACATGTGAAAAGCTGCCTCATGGTGGCGCTATAACAGGCCGTTCTGGAAAATGCGGGGCAGAGGTTCATCGTTGGCATCCAGGGAGTGTGTGTGCAAAGTTTGGCATCGACCGGGTTAACGGTGCCGGAGATTAGCTGTACACAGACGGACGGAAGGAAGGACGGACGGACACACACACACACGGACGGACACACACACACACGGACGGAGTGCAAAACATACTCTCTCCCCATGCCTTCGGCCTGGTGGAGACAATAATGTACAAGATCATAAACAACATGAACCCTATAGTCAACAAAGGACAGCGCCGTCATGTAAATAGAGTGCTTGGCTTTGCTTTGCAAAGAAAACAATTAAGGGTGCTATTATGTTTTCTGATTAAAACAATGTCTACTCTGGAAGCACACATTATGTGCATCAAACCTATAAAGCTAGCATCTGTTATTGGCATTGGTTACAACTTACAATATAAGCATCTGTGGACAACACACATCTGAATACATGTAAGGCATGGCATCAAAAGAAACTTTGAATCAAATGAGAAGAAAAACACCTCATACAGTCCACAGTAAGAGTAGATTTCATTTAACTCGGAATAATTATACAAATGGAACCAAATTGAGGGTTCTGCTCAGAGTTTCATCATTCCATCATGACGTATAAGAGCGCCCCTCACTAGTCACTTCACACGGGTGTGATTTTGTCATTTTATATTCAGCTATTAGTGTAGATTTTCATTTTACACAAACATTACATTCCCATTGACAATGAATGGAGAATTTACGTCTGAGCAAATCATCTTTTCCGTCCTATACACAAACAATAATTCCCATTGAATTATAACAATTATATCAACATAGGTTGAAAAGTGGTCCTTTAACATCAGAAGAATGTACATGATACCAACATAATAATAATTGTCCTACTACAAGGAAAACATGCACATGTACATATGATACTCTTTTTCTACTCTTGTTTGCTCTTTTTTGCACTCTATATTCTATTTTGTTTGCTGTGTTTTGCTGTTTTGATGTCGTATTATATTTTTGCTCTTTTTTGCACTCTATATTCTATTTAGTTTGCTGTGTTTTGCTGTTTTGATGTCGTATTATATTTTTGCTGCTGCATTGTCTGAAGGAAGCCAAACAAAAATAAGTTTTACTCTTATGTACCTGTACACAAGATGTAACAATAAAGCACAACCTTGAACCTTGAACCTTGAACCTTGAACATGACAGTATGAGGGAATACCAAGGTACAGTAAGGCAGAAAATAGCAGCCTAGACAATGGGACTAACAGGACACTGCCAAAGACATCAAGAACTGCCAGCCAGCAAACTGGTGCTGTGGGAACCAAGTCACACATGGGCATCTATCACACGGAAGTCCCACACACAGGGCTGCGGGAAGGTACAGTATGTACAGTAGCAGGTGCTGAACGTTTAGGAGGGGGGGTACGCACATTTTGCGTGCATTTCCATTTCCATGCAGAAATGTGGCTTTTACTTTCCCTCTCCACACGCCAAGTTATATGAACAAACTGACACAGGCAATTAACCCATTAGAAACCCATTAGGGGAAAAGAGTGTAAGTGTATATGCTATGGCAAGGCTCCGATTATCAAAATATAAATGATAAAAGCCTATGTTTTATTATTATTTTCCCCTTCCTGTCCGAGGGGGGCTGTGCCTGGGGGGAGGGGGTGCTCCAGCCCCCCCCCCCCCCCCCCCCCCCAGCACCCCTACCCCCTCAGCTATGCACATGCACACTAACATAGATTAGCCTACTGTATACAGCCTGCTCAAGAATGATGCAGGAGCGCCAGGGTACCAGGGTACCAGGTACCAACGGACTGGTCAGATGTATGGATAACCGGGATGACACACACACACACACACACACACACACACAGAGCGAGAGAGAGACCGTTAGAACCGGTTTTAAAAGATTTTCTTTTTAAACAGTGGATTGGATGAAGCATTAGCTAATTGCCTTTGCCCCCCCCCACACACACACACACGCACGCACACACACACACACACACACACACCAGGAGGGAGGGAGGGAGGCGACAGCAGCAGAAAACCTGCTGTTTTTATGGCTGGTGGGCGTAACTATACAGCCCAAACAGTCCGTAGTAAAGACGGTGGCGCTTCACGCAAGACAGAGACACAGTGCGTGATGAGTATGAAGCTTTTACGCGCGACTAGCAGCAGCCTACTGCCTACATTAACGACTGTCACTGAATACTAGCCTATTATAATATGATCGGTGCAATCGTGGTGGATCTGGATTTATGAAAACAGAGACTCACTGGGACACATCTAGATCTGCACGTCACACTTCAACTAAATAGAATAAGGATTTGATTGAACGACTGTTGGGATTCTCAGAGGACACGGCGTTGTTTTGTTGCGGTAAGAATAGATGCGATTCTTTCTATTTATTATTTGGCTTTACACTAACTGGCTTGACGGCACATTGTTACCACGTGCTATTGATTTGAAATCAAGGAATTTCATTTCAGCAGTTTTTCATGTAAGCTACTGAAAGTGGTTCTGACGCGCTGCAGGTTAATCGCAACCTTACCGAACCTGCAGTCTATTATTATTTGACCGATGGAAGCATATTGTTCAGGAGTTGCCGTCTAGTTAAGTTGTGTGTGTGTGTGTGTGTGTGACTGTGTGTGTGTGTGTGTGTATGTGTGTGTGTGAGTGTGTGCGCGCGCGTGCGTGAGTGCGCACGCGGCATATCGATTCGTGTCCCAATAATAACAGACTTATTGAATACTGAAGTTGTTGAAAAGATACAATTCGGAAACACTTATATGTCCACTTTCAGCTTATTAGATTTAGTGAGAGTTTATTAAAATCTTAATTATTAGGCCAGAATATTGCTATTTCGAGTTTTCTTTTTGACTTTTTCTTTAACGTACGTAAATTATGCCAGTTGTCGAAGTTTAGCTTTGAGAGTGGAGAAACACTCTCAAAGCTAAACTTCGAAACACTCATGATATTATGACTGCCAGGTGTCGTGTGTGTCGTGTGTGTGTGTGTTCGTGCGTGGGAGTAGGCATATGGATAAAGTTCAGCTGTAGGAAAATGGAGAAGAGTAACATAGAAAGGTTTCAATGAATGGATGCTTTAAGCTTTAATTCTTTGCACCGGCACTGCAGTGTTTAATTTAATTAGAAAAAATGCATGCATATTAGACAATTATTTTATAGTTTTAGAGTTCATGCTCCAAAGTTCGATGATGATGATTTTGATGTAGTATCTAATGTATAGATCCTAATCTACATAGATCCAATTTACTTTAATGAGCTAATTGGATATTATTTATAGAATGAAGAGTTTTGTTTTAACAATTTCATGATTCATCTATTTTTACTATTTCTCCCCTCTCACCAAATGACTCCACCAAATGACTCCACTCAATTAACTTAGGCTAATTAACTTAATTCTCACATTGATTTTCTTTCTCTTTTAGTAGTTCACTAGTTAAATCATTGTGCCTTTAACCACTTGAAAAACACAGCAGGCCTCTATACTGTTGCTAAACATTGTGAGCTTGAATTAGCCTGGCTAATAAGCCAGACTAATATCACACAACACTGTCGCGGTATATTAGTCTGGGCTGGCTCCACTTGGATTTCATTTCCCGGGGGGCGGGTTCAAACATTTTATCTTTGACGCAATTGGTCAGAGCTACTGTCAGTCAAAGGTCTCAAGCATTGAACGTCACTGTACCAAAGCCCGCCCATATTGCATACCGTGTCCCGATTGGTCCGACCTGTTCTCGGTTGTAGGAAAGAGGCGTGCTACTGAGCCTCGCCAGACCGTAATCCGCTGGTAGGCAATTTTTTTTTGCCAACGGCTGATTCGGTCTGGTTTATTAACCAGGCTAAGCTTGAATGGCTTCGGGCCATCTCATGTTGGCTTGTGGTGGACATTTTTGTCAACATTCCAATTTTGCCACAAAATGAGTGGACAATAATATTACCAGAAACGCATACATAGATAGCCCTGAATGACCATAACAGCAAGTCCATTTGGTTCCATTTGAACACTCTCTGGGTTAAGGGAGTGCAGGGTACATTTGGTTCCATTTGAACACTCTCACAGAGTTAAGGGAGTCTTTGCAAATACTACAGACATGTTGGTGACCCCTGGTTTGGGCTAAATCATTTTGAATGCCTTCGTGTGAATGAAACTGTGACTTACTTACAGTACATGTCTGTTGGATAATGCACCATGCTAAAGGACGTACATATCTAGATTGAACATGCACTATATTTATTTAGATCTGTGGTTCTCAAACTTGGTCATTTCAAGGACTATACCATAACACAGACCTGTAAGGACTATACCATAATTAACACAGACCTGTAAAAGGGCCCATTTGGAACCCCCCTCCCTCTAGGAACCCTGAGGGGGTTCCCCCCTCCAAGAACCCTGAGGGGGTTCCATTTGGAACCCCCCCTCCAGGAACCCTGGGGGGGGGGGGGGTCTTCCACTTTAAAGACCACTGATCTAGCTAGATGTGAGCGCGCCAATGTTGTCTGGTCACGTGATTCACAGATCCATCTGTCCCCCTCCTTTGATTTGATCTATTTGTGGATTTGTGGATTGTGTGTGTGTGTGTGTGTGTGTGTGTGTGTGTGTGTGTGTGTGTGTGTGTGTGTGTGTGTGTGTGTGTGTGTGTGTGTGTGTGTGTGTGTGTGTGTGTGTGTGTGTGTGTGTGCGTGCGTGCGTGCGTGCGTGCGTGCGTGCGTGCGTGCGTGCGTGCGTGCGTGTGTGCGTGAGTGCGTGCTGCCTCGCTTGGGTCACAGAGCGTTGAAAGACCATCCAATGCCAATAGAATCACCACAGGTCAGGAAGCACAATGCTGTGTGCAGCACTGCGTGCACTGTGGTCACCATGCATGGTGCACTGGTCACATTTATATATCGCCTTTATCCAAGTCGCTTTACATAGATTGTGCATTACATTCACCCATTTACACACACATAACATTCATACACCGATGGCGGTGGAAACCATGCAAGGCGGAGCAATTAGGGGTTTAGTTTTAGTGTCTTGCTCAAGGACACTTCGACACTAACTCTGGGGGAGCCCACAGGGTTCAAACTGGCAACCTTGCGGTAGGTTACCATCCGGCCACTCTACCCCTGAGCCACCGCCGCCCGGTAAGATTCATGTGGGTTAACCACATGAATCTTACCATGAGCATTATGCATAATGTAATAACGGGTGAACATTCTGTAGACTGGATACTTCTGCAAAAGTAGCAAATCTAGTAAGCTCATGAGGTTGCTGTGAGGTGGTAGATCAGGACATTTTGGTGAAGAGATTATAGGGCCGTGATGGAAACGAGTCCCCAGGACTGTTTTGCGCAATCATTTTAACCCCGGAAGTCTTACTGTACGATGCTGTTTACATTTCTGAGTAATAAAGTATTTAATCAATTAATTAATCAATTTGATGTAGAGAGAAAAAAACGAGGAGACTATAGTAGACCCCTGGGGGAACCTGTTGGGTTTACCGGTTAAGTGGTAGCAGGTCGAATCTCAGCACTACACCTGATTGCAACTGGTTTTCTGAACAAAACAAGTCTGGGATGAATCTTCTTCTGTTTAAAGAGTTTATTTTGCCAGGTGCTTGAAAAGCATCCTGGCCTACATTCACTACTATGTCTAGAAGCGACCGTAGTAGACACCTTTTCATGATTTGCTGCCTCGTCTCTAGGGTGCCATGTCTAAGCCAATGGGAGACTTACCCATAAAACTCCATAGTCTGAACAGCATAAAACCCATACTCTGAACGGCGCAACGTGAAGCTGTGAGCTGAGGCAGAGGCTGCGCCAAACACACACATACTGTTCATAAACAAGAGCTTTCTGCACCTGGCAGTTATGACTCGTCATTCTTGTTTTTACACTATTAGGATTAAAGTAATTAGCTAATGAAGAAATCCTTTACGACAGACGGAGTGATATGGCACTCTCCTGTCGTAAAAAGGCTGTTTCTAGTAATAACATAAACGCACCCATCCTTGAAGCCGCTGATTAAATGACCACCACGCTTGAACAATGCCTATTGACATGCAGGGCTTTTCCAAAAACACACACACACACACACACACACACACACACACACACACACACACACACACACACACACACACACACTGAGAGGGCACATGATGCTAAATGCTAATGCTCGGCTACTCTTTCAAAGACTTCCACTCATAATGAGATTAAGTTGCAGTCAAACTGAATTTAAAAGCAGATGGTCGCCCTGTCACCCTGCACAGAAGACCTCCCCCACCCCACCACGTCCCACCATGTCCCACCATGTCCCACCCCCAAAAAAAAAGACAGAGCACTGTTGCTGTTCAAGGTTCACGGTTTCTTCATTGTGTTAGATCTTGTGTACTTTACTGGACTACTGGTATATAATATTCAACAACAATATTTAGCCGTATAGCCATAGCCGTCTTCACAAATGTGATCAGGTAAGTGGCCATGACCGTTTTTAGCAGAGTTTTTAGGAGTGTTTTCCGCGCAAAACTAATGCTTGGAATGGATTGAGAATCATGAATAACCCCTAGTTTGACGGGTCACATGCTACTTAAAGCATAATTCAATTTTGATTTGTTTTCCTTATATAGGTTTTCAATGGTACCCCAACGTTCAACCCTTGAATTTACCATGATCCACAATTTATATAATAATCAATTTAGAATTTTGGATGACCCTAAAGATCATAAAATACCTTGAATGATTACTATTGCAATTTCTTTTGGGTCACCCCCCCTTTTGTTTTGTTATCTTAGATTGACTGGCCTATGCAGGGGTTATGAGCCATAGCTGTTTCACCCTGCAGGGCAGCGGCTGTGTGGATAGTACTGTATGAGCCAGAGCTGTATCACCCTGCAGGGCAGCGGCTGTGTGGATAGTACTGTATGTCACCCTGCAGGGCAGCGGCTGTGTGGATAGTACTGTATGAGCCAGAGCTGTATCACCCTGCAGGGCAGCGGCTGTGTGGATAGTACTGTATGAGCCAGAGCTGTATCACCCTGCAGGGCAGCGGCTGTGTGGATAGTACTGTATGAGCCAGAGCTGTATCACCCTGCAGGGCAGCGGCTGTGTGGATAGTACTGTATGAGCCAGAGCTGTATCACCCTGCAGGGCAGCGGCTGTGTGGATAGTACTGTATGAGCCAGAGCTGTTTCACCCTGCAGGGCAGTGGCTGTGTGGATAGTACTGTATGAGCCAGAGCTGTTTCACCCTGCAAGGCAGCGGCTGTGTGGATAGTACTGTATGAGCCAGAGCTGTTTCACCCTGCAGGGCAGTGGCTGTGTGGATAGTACTGTATGAGCCAGAGCTGTTTCACCCTGCAGGGCAGCGGCTGTGTGGATAGTACTGTATGAGCCAGAGCTGTTTCACCCTGCAGGGCAGCGGCTGTGTGGATAGTACTGTATGTCACCCTGGGCAGGGTACTGTATGTAGTACTGTATGTCATCATGCATGTGGTATGAATGATAACTGTGGTTTTACTGCAGCGCTACACAAAACCAAACGCATTCATTCTATTTTACTACCGAGTTACAGCTGAGACCCTGCGATTAAGAGCAGGGTCTTGTTACAGTATGAAGCACCCATAGAAAATCCCCCCCCCCCCCCCCCCACACACACACACACACACACACACACACACACACACACACACATTTAACATCTTTATTGTCTCCACCAGGCCGAAGGCATGGGGAGAGAGTATGTTTTGCACTCCGTCCGTGTGTGTGTGCGTCCGTCCGTCCGTCCTTCCTTCCTTCCTTCCTTCCGTCCGTCTGTTACCAGCTAATCTCCGGCACCGTTGGCCCGATCCATGCCAAACTTTGCACACACACTCCCTGGATGCCAACGACGAACCTCTGCCCCAAATATTCCTCAACGGCCTGTTATAGCGCCACCATGAGACCGATTTAGGCAAAACACATTTCTGTAGATTACTCGTACACATTTTATCCATACATCACACAATTCGGTATACACTATCTCCATAGTCATGTGATCAACACGGATCTGCACCATTTCCCATCTTCCTTCCTGATTGGCTAAGATTCGCTTCCAAAGCTCACATGATTGGTCCGTTTCGAACAAAATGCCACAAATCACAAACACAGTGTGCAATTTCCGTGAAATTATACATTTCCACTAGGCTGAGGACGACATGACACAATTTATTTTCCAAGCCAGCCTCATGGTGGCGCTATAACAGAGCAATTCCTGTTTTTACCTATAACTGCATCGTTCTGTGTACAACTTTGTATGCGCACTCCCTAGAGGCATGGAAAAACATTTTCCCTGCATCCCTCCACATCTGCCGGTTATAGCGCCACCATGAAGCCGATTTCTGCAAAACACATTGTTTATATTAGTCGCACAGATTTCATCCAAATCTCATGCAAATCGGTATACATGATCTCTGTAGTCAGACGAGTCTGTTTGATTTCTCAGATTCTACACTGATTGGCTAAGATTACCTTCCAAAGTCTTCAGGAGTGGCCCGTTTTGTACAAAATGCTGCACATGTCCTGCTCATCCAGAATTCTATCCTTGCTATGAGTGATCAGACTCTGCATTTCCTCAACACAATGAAGAAAATTGTTGCAAAAAACAAACAAACTGTTTATATCACTCCTAAACATTTTGCCAAACATCACACACATGTACTCCTATCCTCCTGGTGGAGACCTGTGCCCAGAAGGGCACTTTTTCTAGTTTGCACTCACATTTAAATTCTTGAGCACAAACAATAGTGGATGCGCAAACTTGTGGAAAACTACAACAAGTGCTTCAGGATACAGGTCACGGCGGGTACAGGAAGCATCGCCCTCTCCATATATGGCGACTGCCAATTATCGCAGACATACTGAACACAATTTTGTCAAAAGCTCTCGACTTGGGCATGCCTGCAATCACACACAAACACGTTTGTATTAGCTACTATACTTATGAGGATGTCACAATTTATGTCATTATTTCTTTAATTGTTTGTGGTGGTGCAACTCCAACCCACCCCCTAAATCTAGCCTCCTAAACTACAACCCACTCCCTAAATCTAGCCTCCTAAACTACAACCCACTCCCTAAATCTAGCCTCCTAAACTACAACCCACCCCCTAAATCTAGCCTCCTAAACTACAACCCACTCCCTAAATCTAGCCTCGTAAACTCCAACCCACCCCCTAAATCTAGCCTCCTAAACTACAACCCACCCCCTAAATCTAGCCTCCTAAACTACAATCCGCCCCCTAAATCTAGCCTCCTAAACTCCAACCCACCCCCTAAATCTAGCCTCCTAAACTACAATCCACCCCCTAAATCTAGCCTCCTAAACTCCAACCCACCCCCTAAATCTAGCCTCCTAAACTCCAACCCACCCCCTAAACTCCAACCCACCCCCTAAATCTAGCCTCCTAAACTACAACCCACCCCCTAAATCTAGCCTCCTAAACTACAACCCACCCCCTAAATCTAGCCTCCTAAACTACAACCCACCCCCTAAATCTAGCCTCCTAAACTACAACCCACCCCCTAAATCTAGCCTCCTAAACTCCAACCCACCCCTAAATCTAGCCTCCTAAACTACAACCCACCCCCTAAATCTAGCCTCCTAAACTACAATCCGCCCCCTAAATCTAGCCTCCTAAACTCCAACCCACCCCTAAATCTAGCCTCCTAAACTACAACCCACTCCCTAAATCTAGCCTCCTAAACTACAACCCACTCCCTAAATCTAGCCTCCTAAACTACAACCCACTCCCTAAATCTAGCCTCCTAAACTCCAACCCACCCCCTAAATCTAGCCTCCTAAACTACAACCCACTCCCTAAATCTAGCCTCCTAAACTACAACCCACCCCCTAAATCTAGCCTCCTAAACTACAACCCACCCCCTAAATCTAGCCTCCTAAACTACAATCCGCCCCCTAAATCTAGCCTCCTAAACTCCAACCCACCCCTAAATCTAGCCTCCTAAACTACAACCCACTCCCTAAATCTAGCCTCCTAAACTCCAACCCACCCCCTAAATCTAGCCTCCTAAACTACAACCCACTCCCTAAATCTAGCCTCCTAAATGCCTAATCTCTAAAACTCTAAAAATGGTCTCACAATGTCTATTTCTCAATATTCTACTGTACTGGTTGGGGACGCACACGCACACGCATGAGCACACACACACACACGCACGCACGCACATGCACACACACACACACACACACCAAGCACCCCCCCTCCCCGTATGTTCATAGTGTGTCCTCCAGAAACGGAACCAGATGGCTCTGGCTGTTACAACGCGGCTGCTACAGCAGCAGCGGGTCTCCCTGTGTGGTCCTGCAGGTCCTTAAACACTAGTGCTCCAATGGCTCTGTTAAGAGTTGCATAATCTGTAGGAAAAGGTTCTGATGAGAAACCCACCCGCCCATAAACTCTGCATGGTGATCCTCCACACAGCAACTGCCAACATGCACCTGGTTGCTATAGCGCATTGGTTCCCAAAGTGGGGTCCTTGAGGGAGTTCCAGGGGGTCCTTGAGGGAGTTCCAGGGGGTCCCCAGCTAAATGATAGTTTGGAACCAAATGGACCCTTATGGGTCTGTAACTCTGCGAGTGTACAAATGGAACCAAATGGACCCATCGCAGAGTTAAATTAACATTGGTTTTACAATATAAATCGGGGTCTCAGAGATGGAAATGCCATTTAATGGGGGTCTGTAGACTAATGCATGTCAAACTGGGGGGTCCTTCAAATGGGGTGAGAATCACTGCTAGAGCCGTAAAAATCTTCTCTTATGGGGGTCCGGTATGTTTTCAAATGGGGGTCCGCAGGCTAATTAGTGTCAATTTGGGGGTCCTTGAAATGAAAAGGTTTACATTACAAGCACTATACCCTATACTGTGTAAATAATATATAGTCTGGCACAGTTGTTCAGTATAATGTTTTGTCCATCCAAGTTGTGCACATAATAATAAAAATCACACCCATGTGAAGTGAGGGGCGCTCTTATCATCGTACATAATCATGCATCATCTCATACTGCCCAATCAGAATGCCTGTTGCCAGAAAGTTACGTCATATTTGGTGGACATTTGACCTAATTTCTCAAATATTGAGACGTGTGGGGACAAAAGCTGTATATAGCGCCCCTCAAAAATCATGTGAAGTGAGGGGTGCTCTTATCATCAATCATCATCACACACACACACACACACACACACACACACACACACACACACACACACACACACACACACACACACACACACACACACACACACACACACAGGCTCAATATATTGACATGCACACAGGAGCAGTTAGCAGTTTGGTTCCTTGCTCAGTACACAGGAGGTGAATTGGCTCCTCTCCATCTCCGGTCCCCACAGTGCTGTGGTCTACTCTGTGCTGGAACTTGAACCAAGTCAAGTCCCTACAGACTGAGCTGCTGCCTAGTGCCTACAACCTCCAAACATGACAGTGCTTTGAATTATCCACAAGTCCTGTTGCATAAATTCTTCTGCAGGAATATGAATCATGAAAAAAACAGTGCTGTTGCCTTCATAAGTGATATTCAACATTTACAGCACAACAAAGCTTTAGCATTGACATTCAACTAAAAAAAGCTTATTAATAGACCTGAAAGGCACAAACCTAAGCTTTCTGTATTTTGTTTTGTTATGTATTTGAGAATTTAAACAATTGGAACAAAATGGTTTCTGTTATCAGAGACAGTTTTTTTTGTTGGACTGTAAATGTGAAATAGATATCAGCGGCTACACAGAGGGGGCTGCAGTGGAACATAAAGTGGTTCTGGTTCCCAAACCTCTTCTGGATTAGAGCCAACGTGAAAACATGGAAAACACGGCTGTCACGTTAAGTGGTCAGATGGGTGGGCCGCCAGTGTTGTTTTTGGCAGCAAATTTGGTTTTAGTCATAGTCTTTTGAATACTTTTCATTTAGTTTTAGTCACAATTTAGTCACCTGGAATGTTAGTGTTTAGTCTAGTTTTAGTCGACTAAATATCATAAGATGTTTGTCGACTAAATCTACAGGTGATTTAATCGACTGAAATGTATTTTGACGGGCCTTGATGCCGTCATAATGGCGCGTTGTGAGCTTGTAGATCTTCTATTTTCAGCATGCAACCAAGTGTAACATGACTTATACTTGTCCACTAGTCCCTTCCTAACATTTTAGTCTAGTTTTTATTTGTTGACGAATATATTTGTTGACCAATATATTTAGTCTTAGTTTTATTCATCATAGCTTAGTTTTCATTTTGTTTTTGTCAGTGAAAAACGAAATCAACACTGTGGGCCGCCTACATTTTCAGAGCATGTTTATTGAGGGGTGCTAGCCTTCTCCTATACACAGGTTTAATGTTTGTCTTGTCTAGACAAACATTAAACACGCCATTAACCGTGCACAGAGTTTAATGTTTGTTTTGTCTGTCACTGAGCAAATCAGCATATGCATGTCAGAGGAAAACCTCGGCCAACGAGTCTATATATAGACTATACCCAATTCAGTCCGCGATGATGAAAGATGATAAGGGTTGGTAAAGCGCCCCTCACTTCACACGGGTGTGATTTAAAAAATAATAATCAATCGATTGTGTTCTGGATTGGATAAGTAACGTATTATACTTTAAGTTGAATATGTATCAGTACCACAAAGAAAAGTCATCTTTTCAAGGTTTTAAAGAAAAAAATTCCTAGCAACATTTTCTTATTACATTTATTTTTGAGCGGTGCCTAACCTCTCCAACGATTGGCCGTGTCTGTCTGTCTGTCTGTCTGTCTGTCCAATGGCGTGTTCTTTTTTGTCCTTAGTCAATTATTTTCTCTTAGTGGTTGATCAATCAACCTGAACTTGCACATGGGCATTGACTATTGGCAGAGATTCAGAGAACGAGGAAGCTGATTTTATACCTTTCACAAAAGTAAGTTGTTTAAAATGTTGCTATGGGCTATGATGGGATCAGTAGAAAGATGAACATACCGTGGTTTTAATGGTTGCTGTTTGATTGTCAGGGAGACTGTGGTAGCGTTCTGCGATTTTGGCTTGGCTGACATTTTTTTCTTTTTAAATGTCTTTTATTTTAAGATATTTTTGGGTCTTTTTCTGCCTTTGGACAGGAAACAGATGGACAGGAAACAGGGGGAGAGAGATGGGGTGAGACATGCAGCAAAGACTGTCAGGAACAGGACTCGAACCCACAGTATTTATGAGCTTATAGGTGCCCGGACTGCAAGGCCAGCAGTCCGGGCCGGCTGGCAGGTGTTTCTAGTTGTCTAATTGTAGTGTGCTGGATCTGGGCTCGGTGTAAAGTTGTAAAGGACTTCGATCTAAATGCATAGCAAGCAGCAGACCCAGAGAGGCCTATATAAGCATTGAGATCAGATATAATCCTTGTTGTTCAAGCAGAAGCTTGAATTACAAAATGATCTCATAAATTGTGTTGGCAACAAACAACCCACAGTAGCACTCAGCATGCTAGCACTCAGCATGCTACAGTGACATCATGACAAATCGGCAGACAGGGGCATTCATACAGACTAGAGCAGTGCCCGTTGGAGCCTCTACTTTACTGCACTGGCCTACTTGGAACCCATATACTCTCATATATGGAGTTCTTTGTCTGGCAAGCCCAAATATGGAGTCTAAGCAGACGTCAGAATGATGTCAGAACAGGCCAGCTCCATATATGGACACCTTTTTCGGTGGGTCCGACCAACTCAACACCGGGCACTGCACTCCCTGTGGGGGTGTGGAACGCGCTGTGTCCAATTCGGTGGGGCGAACGGTTCTCGAGTTACGTGGATTACAGACGTACATACATGACACACACAGAGACTTGGTGCATTTATAGTTGGATATGTGGCATTGGTTGGTATATTGCTCTGATCTGATCATGTGATCGATCAATATGGTCATGCACTTTTGCCACGGCTATATGTTCTGTAGTCGCAGTTGATGTGTAGTTGTGTACCCTTCAAAGGGTATGGACTAGTTTTAACTTTTAATAATTTGTCAAATGCAAAATTAGATCCTGCATGTTACCTGAAGAACTGTCTCTGACCTGTCCTCTCTTAACCTACCTCTCCTCAAAATAAGCTCAGAGAGTTCAAATGAGTGTGTCAAGGAATTCTGTATCAATCTGTATTTGTTGAGGCGTGAAGTGTCAGATAGAAGTTTATAATTCATGAGCACAATATGGGACCATGTCACAATGTCACGAAGTTCTCCAAGAAAAGCACAGCTAGTGCTACATACGAAGATAATGGAGGAACCACTTGTGTCACAGGATCAAGCTGTACCAAAACATTTACATACCAAGCTTGTGCCATATGGCATCATTCTGAAATTCAAATGGTGAGAACATATCGAAGGCCAAAGGTAAACTCAGTGGTGTAAAGTAACTAAACCTACATTTACTTCAGTACTGTACTTAAGTACAATTTTGAGGTATTTGTACTTTACTTGAGTATTTCCAATTTCCTTTTACTTCTACTCCACTACATCTCAGAGCCAAGATTTTTGCTACTATTTACTTTGGAGATTAAAATTTTGATTAGAAAACAAAAAACATACATAACCACTTCAACCATATACATTTCGGCCATTTGAAAATAGCAGATCTACAAGCTCACAATGTGCCACGATGTGACGCACTGTGAGCTTGTAGATCTGCTATTTTCGAAAGATTTTGTACACATTTTGAACTTGTGAAATGGGACATTCTGCAATATGAGTACTTTTACTTTTAGTACTTTAAGTACATTTTGATGCCGATACTTTTGTACTTGTACATTTTGAATATGGGACTTCTACTTGTAACGAAGTACATCTACATTGCAGTATTTATACTTTTACTCAAGTAAAACATTTAAGTACTTTTTCCACCACTGCGTAAACTCATCATAACATGAGTAATTGTGTAATTGTGTAATTCTACCTTAATTCTTTCACAAGTGACAGAAGTGGACACATTCACTTTATGACAGAGGGAAAAACATTAGCAACATTAGTCACTTTGTTTATGCATAGAAAACCTCTGTAGTTTCTCAAGCAACATTGGCGATAATTGAAAGAATAAAGGGGCATGGTGGTGTGTGGCATGTGGGAAGCATTTGGTCAGCGTGAGGGTGAGTCAGTCTTGTGTACCAACTACCAACTACCAGGCCTGTCATCCTCAGCTATCTGCTGTCTAGCAACCTGGAGTGCTTTATTAATCTAATATTACAAATGTTGAAGCTCTCTCTCTCTCTCTCTCTCTCTCCCTCTCCCTCTCCCTCTCTCCCAAAGCCTAAACCACACCAAAGGGTCGGGTTGGGACAAAACGTTTTTTAACAAATTAACTGCTCATGACGGAGCGTTCCGCCAATTAGAATCCAACCGGCAACCTTTTCGTCATAAGCTTTATTATTGATATCAAACCGGATCTCTGTTTTTTTTTTTGCCTTTCCTTCTTCAGGGATCCTAGGCTGGTTTCGCTGAATAAATCTACAGAGCTCTCCATGGTTTTGATAAAACGCGCAATGTTATAAACACAACACCAACTTTGATGAGGCAGTATTGCTTTTTTTCCCTCCAAAATATAAGGTTGTCTTAATTTCCTGAAAAATGTTGGAGTTAAGTGGTTTCTTCTCGACAGCAGAGATGTTTATTTCAGTGTTTAACGTCCCTAGCAGCGAGGCTCTTAGGATGGCTGTTGTCATTCTGTTTATCCATCTGTCCGTCCAACACATTGGTCCCAATTTAAATTACATATCTCGGCAGATTGCACAATGCACTGTTTTCCTGTCAAGACACTTTACACACAGAGCAGAGACCCAACATTTCCCCCCATGAGCAAGCATTTGGCGAAGGCAGCAACTGGCAAAGAAAAACTTGAGTTAAGTAAGTAAGTAAGTAAGTAAGCAAGTAGGGCCCTCCTATTGTGGAATATGGCTTAAAACAGAAAGAAAGGCCGATCTAAAAGCTAAAACATATTGCAACGCGATGCATCGTGATTTGTGACCTTGTAGACGTGTTATTGTCTCCACCAGGCTGAAGGCATGGGGAGAGAGTATGTTTTGCACTCCGTCCGTCCGTCCGTCCGTCCGTCCGTCCGTCTGTGAACAGCTAATCTCTGGCACCGTTAACCCGGTCGATGCCAAATTTTGCACACACACTCCCTGGGTGCCAACGATGAACCTCTGCCCCAACATTTCCAGAACAGCCTGTTATAGCGCCACCAGGAGAACGACTTTCGGAAAACACATTTTTTGATATTACTCCTCCAGATTCTGTCCAAAAACCCTGCAAATTGTTACACACTATCTCTATAGTCATGTGTTCAAGATGGATCTGTCCGATATTTCATATTCCATCCTAATTGGCTAACATTGGCTTTCAAAGTTTACAGGATTGGCCCTTTTGAAACAAAAAGCCTCAAATCATGAACGCAGTGTGCAATTTACGGGAAATCTTTCACAGACTTTCCTACTAGGCCGAGGAATATATTCCATCCTTTTCACATTGGCCTGTTATAGCGCCACCAACAGGTGGATTTTTGCAAAACACATTTTTGGAACAAAATGCCTCAAATCATCCAATTGCCATCAATGGTGTAAGAACAAATGGCACCCTTTTCACATTGGCCTATTATAGCACCACCAGGAGGCCACAACCTGACCTGCCCTGGTGGAGACCTGTGCCCCGAGGGGAACTTTTTCTAGTTTTCTTTGTTTCCAAAAGAAGAATATGACATGACGCCTTGGGTGAAAGTGGTTTAACTGGCCCAATAATCTTGTGAATTGAATTTGAATTGAAATAAAATAAAATAATATACATTTTGAATCATTCATTTTTTATTTATTTTTCTCTCTTTTCCCTCTCCTTCCAACTGGCCGTCTTGGTGCTCCCTAGCGGCCCCTAGGAGGGGTCCCGGCCCCCAAGTTGAAACCCAACTGGTCAAGGTCACAGTGTATATAGTATAGTGTGAATCCACTGCGTGTACCATAAGACATGTTTCATCATTGATGTGAGGTTACAGAGCCCGGGGCGTTTCCTAGATAGCACATAGCATCACAAACATCAGCATCCATCATGATTCTGTCCTCCTTTCATGTGTTGGTTTCTATAGAAACAGCCGTTGCCGATGTAGCCTGCATGCCCTTTATATTACATTGTGTGAATTCAGCTGAACCTCTGTCCTGAGGGAGGGAGGATAAATTGTTAAGCTCTACATGTGGAAGTATGTTGTTAATCTTATTGAATATTGTGAATCATGTTAGTAATACAATATGTACATTGTACACGCACGCACGCACGCACGCACGCACGCACGCACGCACGCGCACACACACACACACACACACACACACACACACACACTTTCTGTTGCTTCTCAAGAGCAACATGTTATTTAGTCAAATTACTGAGATATAAAATAAAATTCAACCTCATGCTACTATAACCATTATATTACAGGCCTATTATATCATTTTATGCATGCAGGTTTCTGTCACGGTCAGCTCTGTTGGGGGTCAAATCAATTATTGATGATCTGTTTTTTTTTGCCAACCTTAACAGAAGATCGATAGAATAGAAGTGTTACAAATATACAGTAAGTCTGCTCATCCTCCCCAGTGGGAGTAATGAATGTATATCGCTACAATAGCTGAGCCTCAGGGTCTCACGTGAATTCAACTGCCCTGTTACCAGGGACATGCAGAGAGTGTTAGAGAGGCAGGGGCTGATATTCCATAACAGGGCACCTTTGGCCCAAAATAGTGAAAATAGCAGATCTACAAGCTCACAATGTGTTGCGCTGCGACACGTTGAGAGCTTGTAGATCAGCTCTTTTCGGGGCGCAACCCTGCACTCTTTATCTACTGGAGATGCGGTGTACGACATGGATTTCGAAAAACAAATTAGTTCAGGAGACTTTTGAAAAAAAAAACAATTCTCCTGAATGCTGCCTTCCGGTATGGCATGGAAAGGAGGGCATTTGCATTCTTTCACTATAGTAAATGCTGCATTCATTCGTGGTCTGGAGAGGGCAGTTGTTTTACAGACGGGTAAAAGGGCAGGGGCTGAAGCCCCCTTTGATATCTATGTGTGCACGTCCCTGCCTGTTACGTACACTGGCAAATATCACTGACAATCCACACTTTCCTTGCCTTTATCTGTTTGGATTTGGAATTCAGAAAACACTTAATGCAGGTTCTGTAAAAGTCTTAACAAGATTACAAAATCATTACAAAATGTTTACTGGAATACTGGCATTTACGTCTTTATTTAACAACATACTGGAGAGCCAGAGAACCCGAGTCATCAAAGACAGGACATGTACATGCAAATATTGAACATAAAGTTTTACATACATGTTGTCAATTAAGTTATCAAGTTTATTTACTGTAGTTAAGCTAATACTGTGCCTCAGTATCTGAGTAGCAGGAGACTGTAGATTGTCGTACAATTCTTGTAACACTGTGAATGGTGAAATCACAAAAGCACTTGAGTTGAATTAACAATTGCCGTCCAGTTGCCATCATTCAATATTGTTCTCTAGACTAGAGCGAACAGGACGTACTTTCCCTCGGAATCATGCACGATTCATAGGATAGTAAACACTGCTCGTATGATACAACTACTCAGCCTATAACGACTTCCAGTGAGGCAATGGCAGAACAACGTCTCACCTATAAACCAAGCTGATCTTCTCCTCTGGGAGGGAAAGAGCAAGGGGGGTGTCTAATCTTGATGACTCCTCTGGGGAATAGAGAGCAGTTAATCAGCTATTGATCACTGGTGTGGAGCCTCGTTTATTGATTCCACTGCGCCACAGGAGGAGGGGAGGGGGGTCTTGCTACAGACCTGACACATGATGAGTTGTCACATTATGTCCATCCTCGTTTTTCTTTTATAAAATATAGCGATCAATATGTTAGATTAATGACTTGTTGATGTGAGACGAACAAACAGACAGGTCTGACAGACAGGTCCTCTTCAGAAATATTTGTTCAACATTCAGAACATATGGTAGACAACAATATACCATTTGCAGACCGCGGCCATCTTGCCATCATAGTTTGGAAGCACTCGTTTTTCCGTAAAGCAATGTCCTGCTGCTGCATTATGTGCAAATTCAAAACAGGTGGTACGCAGGGCAGTTGAGTGATATCTAACGAGCACTTCCAAACTGCAACACTTAGGTCACATTCCCACCTAATACTTCGGTAGACTCGATGCGAATGGGCGGAGAATTTGGGATTCTTGCATATTTAATTGTAATCAAGTGTGATTGGAAGCGAAGCGAAACCCTCGTTTTTGCTCGGAGTAGAATGCGGTTCTTTGATACGCATTAGGATTCGAATGAGCCTTCACACCTGCCAAACGAAGTGCACTTTCTGACAATGCGCAGCAGGATTCGTTTTAATCGCAGCAAAGCTTTCTGGTGTGAATGTCACCTTAGAAAAAGAATCACCTGCAAGGACAGAAAGTAACATGTCTACAGTGGATTTTTATGAAACAAACACTTTGCAGATAGAAAGAGAATAATTCAAAGTAACTTTCCGTACAGCTGCAATGTTGGTGAGTTTGACGTTGTGTAATACAATCAGATAGGACTTTTCTGTTTGGATGAATGGGCTGCCATTGGGAAGTTGCACCTTGTTAGGACCTTGCCATTAACTTATATGGTAAGATGGCCGCGGTCTGCATATGGTCCATGGCACCCCAAGTAACAGACTGTTTGTGACGTTGTGACCTGGAAAGTGCCGGAGGTGTATCATAGTAGCCCGGAGCTCAAGGCTCAGAAAGGTTTTTTTTTTGCAGTGCTCGGATCACCCCTCTTCTTTCTAATTCTACCATGGTCTTTATCTATCTGAAGCGCGGTGGCAGGCCCTTAAAGGTTGTGCTATTACGCTATAGGAGAGAGAGAGAGAGAGAGAGAGAGAGAGAGAGAGAGAGAAACAAAAGGTTCTTTGAAAACAGTCCCCCTGTGTCTCGATATTCAGAGCTCTCTCCAAATGCTCTGAATTGGTCTAAAGCACATTGACACTTAAATCATTCGACACCACAGTGAACCACAAGGAGTAGGAAATCTGTACTTCAGTTTCACAAAGCCAACATTATCAAGACATAAAGTGGGGTCCGGGGACCGTCAGGGTTCCTTGAGGGGGGTCCAACTGGACCTTTTACACTAGGGTCTGTAACTCTGAGAGTGCACACATCTCAGAGATATGGAGGACCTTGAAATGTTTTTTTATTTTTTTATTTTTTTAAAGTTTGCGAACCACTGTTGTTAGAGAAATGCCAGAATGGGAATCCTAAACACTGCAGCTGTGATGTGAGGTGTCGTATATCTGACCAGTGACCAGTGACCACACACTCGCTGGTATCATTCAGTGAGCATTTCCCTCATGTTTTCACTACAGTGGTACAGCATGGTTTCTGTCTCCAGCAGGGAGCAGAAGGAAGGGGGTTTCTGTCTCCAGCAGGGAGCAGCAGGAAGGGGGTTTCTGTCTCCAGCAGGGAGCAGAAGGAAGGGGGTTTCTGTCTCCAGCAGGGAGCAGAAGGAAGGGGGTTTCTGTCTCCAGCAGGGAGCAGGAGGAAGGGGGTTTCTGTCTCCAGCAGGGAGCAGGAGGAAGGGGGTTTCTGTCTCCAGCAGGGAGCAGGAGGAAGGGGGTTTCTGTCTCCAGCAGGGAGCAGAAGGAAGGGGGTTTCTGTCTCCAGCAGGGAGCAGGAGGAAGGGGGTTTCTGTCTCCAGCAGGGAGCAGGAGGAAGGGGGTTTCTGTCTCCAGCAGGGAGCAGAAGGAAGGGGGTTTCTGTCTCCAGCAGGGAGCAGAAGGATGGTTTCTGTCTCCAGCAGGGAGCAGGAGGAAGGGGGGTTCTGTCTCCAGCAGGGAGCAGAAGGAAGGGGTTTCTGTCTCCAGCAGGGAGCAGGAGGATGGGGGTTTCTGTCTCCAGCAGGGAGCAGAAGGAACATGGTTTCTGTCTCCAGCAGGGAGCAGAAGGAAGGGGGTTTCTGTCTCCAGCAGGGAGCAGGAGGAAGGGGGTTTCTGTCTCCAGCAGGGAGCAGAAGGATGGGGGTTTCTGTCTCCAGCAGGGAGCAGAAGGACGGGGGTTTCTGTCTCCAGCAGGGAGCAGAAGGAAGGGGGTTTCTGTCTCCAGCAGGGAGCAGAAGGAAGGGGTTTCCAAATTGAAGCACTAAGTATTCTTGAGGCTTTAGTCCATCAGCCAACATCATGATGGTGGAATTCTTGTCTTGCCTTCCGCTTTCCCAAGATATTTTAGACCAGAACATGTTCAGTATGCGGTCAAATTCACACTGCTGGACATAGTGTGGGAGGGCAAGACATTTGTTTGTTAGTAGAAATGAGAAAAGTAGTTTCTCAACAACAAAAAAGGCAATATGTTTCTGCTTCCACTGTCTTTACAATATACTGTATATTGAAACAAGGAAGGAAAATGTTCTATTTGTGGCTTGCCAGTACCAGACCACTGATGCTAGAACAATTCACCCCCAAGACTAACATTCACTGGACACCACATAGGTAATTAATCATAGTGGTTTATAATTAGCAAAATGCCAGGAAGATTGACCGTTTACATAAAACATTCCTTTTGCGCAGAGAAAAAAAGAAGAAAGCCTTGTTGTTTTATTTCAGATGAACCATTATGGGGATCGATGGAAGATTGCATTCAGATTAACGCTCTTATCATACTTTGTTGACCATGGGGGTCTATATTGATCCCTTCCTTTTTTTCCTATCTACATCAAAGCTCAGCTGAAAATAGCCCACAAGCTGCCAGATCGTCTATTTCTGCTGAAATGTCGCCTATTATATAGTGTTGTTTTTGGTAGCAAATTTTGATTTTAGTTTTAGTCATAGTCTCTTGAATAGTTTTCATTTAGTTTTAGTCACATTTTAGTCACCTGGAATGTTTTAGTGTTAGTCTAGTTTTAGTCGACTAAATATCATAAGATTTTAGTCGACTAAAGGCAGGTCCACACTGGACCGACGATCAGCAGTCTCCAGTCGCGAGACTGTCCGCAGGAGACTCCCCGACGAAAAGCTCCCGTCGCTTGCCGTCCCTAGTGCCTTATCGACGCGTCGGAACCCGTTGATGAAGAAACGAACATGTCGGGTCGTTTGCCGATGTCGGGAGCGACGCCATCCATGTTGTAGTGATGAGGGGGGTAAATTATTCCACTGTAGAGTGGACGTCTTCTAGTCTGCTCGTCATGTTTCAGGGCTGACTATACTGGTGTAGTGTGTGAACTAGATACCATATTCTCAATATCAACTCTCAAATACCAATCAATCAACTCCAGTCTCCAAATCAACTCCAAAGCAAGACTAGCGAAAATAAGGCTATCTTTGTTTGTTTTGGTGTGAAGCACTGTGTTGCCAGATTCTGTGAGTGAAAGCGACCAGGTCTTTGAAAACAAATCCAAAAGAAGCAACCAGTTTCACTACTTGAGCCCTATTACATCAGCTATTTTTTAAATGAATCATGAAAGCAAGCCCAAATAAGCAACTACACTTCAGAAATAAGCCCAAACTATAAAGCAACGGGCAACTATGAATATTAAGCTATGTTAAAGGACAACTAGCCCAAAGTTGCTTAATAAGCAGACCTGGCAACACTGCAAACCAGCGCTTTCTGCAATTTGCATGGTGGAAAATTATCTTTCGTCGGCAGACTGTCTTTGGGCAGATAAAAAATGCTAGTCTGTTTTAAGTAGTCACCTTAAATCTACAGTTGATTTAGTCGACTAAAATGTATTTCGGCGGGCCTTGATGCCGTCGTAATGACTGTTTTTACACATGCTGAAAATAGCTGATCTAGATCTGATATTTTCAGCATGCAATCAAGTGTAAAATGACTTATACTGGATCTCTTGTCCACTAGTCCCTTCCTAACATTTTAGTCTAGTTTTTATTTGTTGACGAAATTGTCAGTATATTTAGTCTTAGTTTTAGTCATCACAGCTTAGTTTTTTCCATTTAGTTTTCGTCAGTGAAAAAAGGTAGTCGAAACGAACATTTTTCTAGTCGACAAAATCAACCCTGCTATTATAAGATGCCCAGAATGGCTATAGGGGTTTATGTGGTTAAACGCAAAACCCAGCCGGACAGGTAGAAAATGCATTGAAAGATAACGGGGCAATCCCGTAGCGAGTCACCCCTCAATGTGTTTGCGATTAAAGCCAGCCAGGTCACGATCACGTGACATCCACACGGATCCACCTTGTCCTCCCTGTTCGATACTGCAGAGCACGTACGCTGCTGTCCTGATGGATGAAACCATTCCCAGCCCCTCTGACACTGATTTATTGCACTGCTTCTCAAACATGTTCATGTCAAGGAGGACCCCCAAATTGGTATGCATTTGGCCGCAGACCCCCCCGCTTGGAAAGATTTTTGTGTCAGACAGAGATCCCCATAAGAGAATATGTGTTATGTATAATTTAAAAATCACACTTGTGTGCAGTCTCTCTAGGTCGTCCTCAGACGAGCCCTCCATCGTCGCCTCCATTCATCCCGGTTCTCCATACATCCGGCCAGCTCGTTGGTGCTTTGCGCTCCTGCATCTTTCTTGAGTACATCCACATATGTTAGTATGGGACGTCCTCGTGACCGGTGCCCATGTGTTCCCACAGCACCAGTCTGCTGGCTGGGAGCTCTTGGTGTCTTTGGCAGTGTCCTGCGAGTCTCATTCTCCTGGCAGTGAGGGGCGCTCTTAACATTATACATCATCACACATCATCTCATGAACAACTGAATTTATGTGATTGGTTAGCCGATTTGCTCGTCTACATATGACGTAAATTTTCCCTTCATTGCCAATGGCATTTAATGTTTGTGTTGCCACAAATTCACGTCATATATGGCGGACATTTGACCTAATTTCTCCTTTCATTGTCAAATATTGAGACGTGTGAGGACAAAAGCTAAAAATCACACCTGTGTGAAGTGAGGGGTGCTCTTATCATTATACATCACCATACATCATCTCATGAACAACTGAATTCATGCGATTGGTTAGCCGATTTGCTACATATGACGTAAATTGTCCCTTCATTGTCAATGGCATTTAATGTTTGTGTTGCCACAATGTTTGAGGCACATGTGACCTAAATTCTCCTTTCATTGTCAATGGCAAATATGAGACGTGTGTGGACAAAAGCTGTATAAAACAGATTATTATATTTAAAAAATCACACCCGTGTGAAGTGGTCAGGGGCGCTCTTATCATCGTATATCATCTCATTCCAACCAATCACAATGTGCGTCCTCACCTTCGTCATCAATGTTTGTGTTACGCAATGTTTGTGTTTAAACAAACACTCAAAATTGTCCATGGCATGTAATGTTTGTTAGGACAACATTTGGGTTACACAAATACACACACCAAAAGCTGGACAAAAAAAGGATTTTAGAAACACAAAAAGGGGCTATTTTTGAATGGTCAAAGTATATGGTTTAAGTGGTTACGCTTATGGTAATTGTGTTGCTATTGTAGCAGAGTGGCTCAGAGCCTCTGCCTGATGGCCTCAAAAGTCTAATATCTCCCCCAGTTCAGCAAGATATTCCTGTGGTCTAGTGGTTAAGATGCGGGAGGCCCGAGTTCGAATCCTGGGTGTTACACTATTTTAACGAATTTTGTATGCTGGGGACCCCAGTCCAATAAATCACTCCTGAGAAGCAGTGATTTATTGGACTGGAGGCGCCCCCCCTGGTCAGCAGTAGGTTACCAGCACCCAACTGGAATGCTGCTTTGTGGCTTCCATCTGGTATCTTGTTGCACTGATACAATGTGCTGACACTGCAGTCCTCCTTGCTGTGCACGGGCTCCTTGTGTTGTGAATGCTAAAATAAATCTCCATTTTGTATTTTGAACGGTGAGGTGCTTTGGCCTCTAATGCAGCATGGGAAAGGCGCACGGACGAATTATATAGGTCTATATAAAAACAATGTTTTTTTCTCTTTGCTTTTTGTGATCAGGACATCCCTAACACACACCTGCATCTTTGTATGTTTATAGCAGTGTTTTTTTTTGCAGCAAATTTCTATTTTAGTTTTCGTCATAGTCTCTTGAAACGTTTTCATTTAGTTTTAGTTACATTTTAGTCACCTGGAATGTTTACTAAACACTAATATTTAGTGTTTAGTCTAGTTTTAGTCGACTAAATATCATAAGATGTTTGTCGACTAAATCTACTGTTGATTTAGTCGACTAAAATGTATTTTGGCGGGTCTTGATGCCGTCATAATGGCTGATTTTACACTTATCACAACGCGTCGTGCTGCGACGCGTTGTGAGCTTGTAGATCTGCTATTTTCAGCATGCAACCAAGTGTAAAATGACTTATACTGGATCTCTTGTCCACTAGTCCCTTCCTAACATTTTAGTCTAGTTTTTATTTGTTGACAAAATCGACAGTATATTTAGTCATAGTTTTAACATAGCTTAGTTTTTATTTAGTTTCCATTTAGTTTTCGTCAGTAAAAAAAGGTAGTCGACGAACATTTTTCATCATAGTTTTGGTCGACGAAAACAACACTGGTTTATAGTACTATACTGTATATACTGTATTGTAGGGTCCATCCCACTATGGCAACACCTCAAGGGACAGACAGTACTACTACAGTATTGTACCGCAGGAAATATCCCTGGAGAAATATGCATGAAGATGACTGAACATCAGCAGAGCTGCTCTTGTACTGACTGCATGAAACTGGAATTGTGTGTGTGTGTGTGTGTGTGTGTGTGTGTGTGTGTGTGTGTGTGTGTGTGTGTGTGTGTGTGTGTGTGTGTGTGTGTGTGTGTGTGTGTGTGTGTGCGCGTGTGCGCGTGCGAGCGTGCATTAATGTTTATAAAGGCAAAGCTGTATTTATCAAGACTAATCTCAACAGAATAAAGGACTGCCATAGTAGTCTCTCGAAGCCAGACTGTTACAACCCACAATATTCAAATGCCTCTGTCACACAATCTGGAGCAACAGAAGTGCTGAAAATGATCTCAGGGTAATAACCGGCAAAGGAGGATTCATTGTAATGTAGAAATCATCAAACAGTAGAGCTGACATTGGCTACCAAACGTACCGTTAAAGGAGAATTTCATACTAGAAGGCTTTCTTACCTTTATTTGTAGTTGTTACGTCCCCACCAAAGAGGTCCAGGTGTTATTTGTAGTTGTTACGTCCCCACCAAAGAGGTCCAGGTGTTATTTGTAGTTGTTACGTCCCCACCAAAGAGGTCCAGGTGTTATTTATAGTTGTTACGTCCCCACCAAAGAGGTCCAGGTGTTATTTGTAGTTGTTACGTCCCCACCAAAGAGGTCCAGGTGTTATTTGTAGTTGTTACGTCCCCACCAAAGAGGTCCATGTGTTATTTGTAGTTGTTACGTCCCCACCAAAGAGGTCCAGGTGTTATTTGTAGTTGTTACGTCCCCACCAAAGAGGTCCAGGTGTTATTTTGTGCAAAAGTGCATTATTGGCTATTTCCCCTAATATAAGCCCTCAATGGGGGTTGGGTTTTTGTGCTAATTCGCTTATTTAATCGAAATAAGTAGTAAAGTGTGCCGTTTGGGATACTATTTACATTATACATAAGAAAATTGAGCGACGGAAATAAGCGAATTAGCACAACAACCCAATGCCCCATTCAATTCAATTCAATGCAATTCAATTCATTGAGGGCTTATGGTAGGGGAAATAGCCAATAATGTGCTTTTGCACAAAATAACAACTGGACCTCTTTGGTGGGGACGTAACAACTACAAATAAAGGTAAGAAAGCATGGAATTCTCGCATGGAATTCTCTTTTAAATTGAGATTATTATAGATGACAACGCTGCGGACCAGGGGCCAATTAATTGCACACTTTAAACCGATAAAGTTCATGTCTGTTCAGAACTGAACAGAACTGGGTCGTATAGCATGTTCTAACACACTCACACGAGTCACGTTCTCCCGTTGAAATTCATCACTGGCAAGTGAAAAGAAACGACTGGTGACTTCACGTTTATCATAGAAGACATATGCTGATGTCAATGTATGTAAATTGGGAGAAAAAGAATAATAATAATAATAAACTCTATCTCTCTCTCTATTTGTAATGTGTGCCTCCAAAGCAGACAATGTTTTTTTGTGATTGCAACAATGCTTTGTGTAGCCTACTCGTGTACTTGAACATTATTCACTGTCATATGCTTTCATGCTTAGTGTTTCTTGTCACAAATGAGCTATAATTGTGCCTTTTCTGATCTTTTGTAACCATGGTGTGGTGGGCGGCTTTGCTATATAACTCATGTTCTTGTGGCGTGATTCATATTGTACTGTAGCTGTCTCAGAATGGTGTTTATAGTTCTGTGCACATCTGACTATAACACATTTTCAACACATTTAGGTGGTCTTGCTTCGTTAACCCAAATCTCACCCAAAGGCGACGTAATTATCCTGAGTCACAGATCCATCCATCCATCCATCTTCAACCGCTTATCTGTAGTCGGGTCGCGAGGGCAACAGCTCCACCAGAGTGCTCCAGACTTCCCTCTCCAGAGCAACATTAGTGTCTTCCTCCTGGGGGATTCCGAGACGTTCCAAGGCCAGTGAGTCGATGTGTTTCCTCCAACTGCGCCTTGGTCTGCCCCGGGGTCTCCTCCCAGTGGGACGTGCGTCGAGGACCTCCCTAGGGAGACGCCCGAGAGGCATCCTAACCAGATGCCCGAACCACCTAAGCTGGTTCCTTTCCAGGCGAAGGAGCAGCGGTTCTACTCCGAGTCTCTCTCGTGTGACTGAACTTCTCACCCTATCTCTAAGGGAGATGCCAGCCACCCGTCGAAGAAAACTCATTTCGGCCGCTTGTATTCGCGACCTTATTCTTTCGGTCATGACCCACACTTCATGACCATAGGTGAGAGTAGGAACAAAGATTGCTCGGTAGACAGAGAGCTTTGCCTTCTGGCTCAACTCTGGTGAGTCACAGATCCTGCATTTAAATGCACCCAGCATTTACTTAATTAGAGGCTAGCTCACACAGACTGGTCAAATAGGCAGTAAATGCACAACTTACACAGCTGAGTGCCCACTGACAAGATTGCAATTAAGAATAAATTACCAGCACCAATGAGCATTGTGCCTGTGCCTTTTACAGATGGCTCTGAGGCCTCATTCAAACGTATCAAACGCAATCAAACAAATGTTTGGTCATTTTTTTGTTTTTTTTAGGCCACCACAATGCTTTTCCAATGGGAGGCACATGGTTTGACCAAACATTTGTGTTTGATTGCTGATTGCTGTTGGTGTTCTGCCCCGTAAGGGTCCATTTGGTTTCATTTTACGCTCTCAAGAGTTAAATTATTGTTAAACATATACATTACTCAATTTACAAAAAGTCTACACAATTAGAGAATATTGAATAATAGAACAACATATTCTAACTTTTGTGTCTTTTGATTCTGAAAAAGGTTGAAAAGCACTGATCTATCTAAAAACCAACAAACAGCATCAGGGCCATGTAGTAGTAAATGCACACAGCACAGTTGACCGCCTTCACACCCTCGCTGACGGCCAACGTGAACATGCCATCCTCCTCCTCTTCACATGCCCACTCGTCACGTACGTTGCTGGCATCAGAGGGGCCAGGCTGTCCGTGTCGCGCCAAACAAAGAGTGTGCCATCTGACGGTTTGCTAGGTTGTGCTCGCAGGTCCATCGTGTTCCTTTTGTACTGACTGAGTGCACTGGTGGCCACAGCCACTATTAAAGTACCATTTACAGATCAACATATGGAATGAATTCTGTACTGGCCTTATATGGAGTGTGTCTTGAGTGTACAGGGTTTGATGAGGTCAGATCAACATTATGGAATGTCAGAACAGGTCAGCTGGAGATCTAAGGGTGGCAGCGGGGGCAGTGTCCTGAATGTACAGGGTTTGATGAGGTCAACATATGGAATGAATCTGTATTGGCCATATATGGAGCATGTCACGAGGCGTGACGGACAGACGGACTGACTGGTTTTCATAGTAAACTGCGACCGTAAACACACATATTTCTTAGTTTTGAGATTTTCTGAAAATGTCTACATTTCATTTGATATCGTTGCTGTCTGGAGGAAACCACCTAATTCAATAATTGTTTTGCATATAAATCAGTGCTACCATCTTCACGTCTGTGTGTGTGCTTGTTAAAACAATGTTGAACCAATGAAAAGTAGTAAAATGTACTTTGGCTAAAACCTCTTAACTCCATTGGACCCTCAAACTGTCTGCTAAAGCAACTAACTCCACCACCTCTCTCGCCCTCTCATGGAAGTAACTGACAATATATAAAGTCACAACATCAACTTTGATGAGGCAGTATTGCTTTGTTTTCAAAATATAAGGTTTTCTTCATTTCCCGCAAAAATGTACATTTTTCATTTTCTGAAACATTTTGGAGTTAGGTACCGTAGTTTCTTCCCGACAGCAGAGATATTAGAAAGAAATTGAGATTTGTACTTTTCTACTTAAGTTTTAGTTTTTTCCCCAAAGCATGCTATTTTGAATATTGATTGATTGATTGTTTATTTATTTTCGTGTCCTGCACACAATGTGCCCAACCCTCATGGGTTTATAAGACACCATTTCACAATTGCATTTACAGCATGTTTACATTACATAATTCATTACATTACAACTCAGATTTATACAGAGTACTCTGTCTTCTTTCCCAAGCTTGACAAATAAAATCTGCCACAACAAAAGTCCCTTTGGCGAAACATATCTCCATTTAAACATCTTTTTAAATCTAGGAAATCCCCACAGATAGAAGACATATTATTAACCAAAATATCCCTTATGTCATCATATTTAGAGCAGTAATACAAAAAGTGAACTTCGTTTTCAATTTCATCAAGATCACAGAACAAGCAATATCTCTCTTCTTCAGTGGCATTAAACCTGCCAGTCTCCAGTGCTAATGGTAATGTTCCTGACCGTATTTGTGCACAGAGAGATCGTTGTCTTTTGTTTAAATTATACTTCACATAAGGTTCTACAGTGTATATTTCCTTTATAAGGCAGAACACTTAAGTATTTGTAAAAGCATGAAGTACTCCAGTACATTAACTCATGTACACATTTGACTGAGCAACTTTCACTTGGAGTGGAGTAATATTTTTTTTTCTTTTTCTTTTTGTAAACACACAAAACACACAAACATATACAACCGACTTCCAATTAAGGAAGTCGGATAAGGCAGGAGTATCTATACTTTGACTCAAGTACAGTATATATTTGTCTCTGTGCATCTCCAGCCATGCTTAAAGTGTGTGTGTGTGTGTGTGTGTGTGTGTGTGTGTGTGTGTGTGTGTGTGTGTGTGTGTGTGTGTGTGTGTGTGTGTGTGTGTGTGTACGTGTGTGTACGTGTGTGTGTGTGCGTGCGTGCGTGCGTGCGTGTACAATGTACATATTGTATTACTAACATGATTCACAATATTCAATAAAGTTGCTCAAGAGGTAGAGCAGGTCGTCCAATGATCCATGGGTCGGCGGTTCGAATCCCGGCCTCCTGTCTACATGTCGAAGTGTCCTTGGGCAAGACACTGAACCCCAAATTGCTCCCGATGTGCTGGTTGGTACCTTGCATGGCTTCCGCCGCAATCGGTGTATGAATGTGTGTGTGAATGGGTGAATGTAATGCACAATCAATGTAAAGCGCCTTGGATAAAGGTGCTATATAAATGCACCATTTACCATTTACCATTTACGTGTGTTTGTTTCTACCCAGGGCCAAGGGGAGGTTCCAGCCATGGAGGGAGACTGTCTCAGCTGTATAAAATACCTCATGTTCATATTCAACTTCTTCATCTTTGTGAGTTCACTAAATGCATACTCTGCACACAGACACACACACACACACGCGCACACACGCACGCACGCACGCACGCACGCACGCACGCACGCACGCACGCACGCACGCACGCACGCACGCACGCACGCACGCACGCACACACACACACACACACACACACACACACACACACACACACAGACAGACCATTGAAATGTCATCATTAACTTTATTCATTATGAGATAGTTTGTAATTTGTTGGTGAGTTCTGGCTGGCTTTGATTAAATGCTAAGCTATAAAACAGGACTATAAATCATATATTCTATTGTTGTCTCCCCCATCGAGCAAACTCACCTTAGGACAGCTAGAGACCATGGGACTGTCTAAGGTTATGTCTAAACCTAAACCTAACCAAGGGGACACCTTTTTGCAAAACAATTTATGTTAATGAGGTTTAGTAGAAGATTTAGAACACTTTCCTGGGGGTCTTTATGTGTGTGAGCCCAGTGTCTCTGATGTCATGCATGGACACTGGGCTCACTTACTTCCTGGACTACATCAAGGACTATTAAAAGAGGACAGGAAGCGAAGACCGTACGGCGGACTCCATGTTGCTCCCTGGAAGGAAAGAAACATGCGCAATTGAGACCAAGAAAGCTGAACGTGGAAGTGTTGGCTGCATATATAGCCCCTTGCGCATGTTTCTTTCCTTCCAGGGAGCAACATGGAGTCTACCGTACGGCCTTCGCTTCCTGTCCTCATTTAATAGTCCTTGAACTACATGAGTCCTTGAACCCTCCCCCTATCCACAAGGAGGAGCAGTGCACCAAAGCATAATTGGTCCTTAAAAATGTCCATTATAAAATGCCAAACTCCTACTCTGTCTGTGTCTCATAGGAGGGCTGTGGGCAGAAACCTGTCCACCAGTGACATCATCGTTATGCAGATTTTATTTTAAACAAGATTTTTACAAAAAATATTTAGATTTTTATTATCGTGAGAACGATGGCTTTCAGGAATTCAGGAATAGAAAGCCTGCATGCGGTTTCTATTAGCTTGGATTAATCCCTATCAATGATGTCACTGGCCTACAGCCCTACAGCCCTCATGAGACACAGACAAACAATTGTGGCATTTTATCACGAACATTAGTGAGGACCAATTATATGAAGATAAGTTGAAAAGTGGTGAAGTGGTCCTTTAACCCTAACCCTGGCCTTAATAGGGTTTACTGGAAAGGGAATTTTTTGCATATTTGCAGAACAATTATGTAAAGTGGATTGAAATGCATGGCTTTACATTGGGCTATCTAATGTGCCGGGTACACGAGGACGTCGCGGGCTGTTCCCCGCCTAAGTTTGCGAACGATATAAAACTTTACTGCGTCTACATTGCGGTTATGTTAATTATGTACGACGTCCACTCGAGACCGGTAAACTGCTTCGTTTTCAAGATAAAGATGCAGTACACATGGCTGGCCTGTAGATGGCCAACAAAAAAAAGAAAAAGCTTATTCTAAAAGTATATGAAAGCGTTGGTATTTCACACAGGTGTTGCCAAATAACAAATTATCTTGATCAGATGCGCATATGCGTCATATCAATTTAATGAGCAGAGCAGTGCTGCTTCTCTCTCTGAGTCTGCACACACTGACTGACCAGCTATGCCTACTAAACCATAATATATGACAAACCTTGGATTAATTCTTCTGAAAACAGCAGCAAGCACAAAGTAAGTGTGAGAGAGAGAGAGAGAGAGAGAGAGAGAGAGAGAGAGAGAGAGTGTGTGTGTGAGAGAGAGAGCGAGAGCGTGCGCACCTTTTTTTAACACGCAGCATCTCTCTCTCTCTCTCTCTCTGTGACTGTGACTGCGTCTGACACAGACGCGGTCAATAATATATAGCATAAATAATAGGCCAAATATAACACTTTCCCTCTATCTGTGATCAGCTCCTCACACACAACTCCTCTCTCGTGCATGCCTCAGCAACTGTTTGCGTGCGTGCGGGCTGCAGATCGGCTATTTTTGGAGAAGAGATTTATAGACATTATGTGCAAATATAAAATAGCTGTGATACTTATATGTAAGTGGTTATGGTGAAATAAACCATTAACACTGGTTAGTTTGGAGGGGGCGAGGGGACTATGACATCACCGTTTCAGCAAATTAGGCGGCATTCGCTGTACACACGGAGACGTGAAAGTCGCGTCTCCAAACTTTCCCACTCTGGAAGGTAGTTTCAAAATTAGCCGTTAAAGTCCCCCAAAACGCCGTCTCCGTGTGACAAAAAGGGCAGATCGGCTAATTACTTGCCCGAGAAACACCGAAATCGTCCTCGTCTGGATTACCCCTAAGACTTAGCAGCACAGAGAGGGATAGCCGTTAACACATAGAACAACCCTATAACCCATTTAGACCTGAGGACGATTCTACTAATGTCTTCTAAATCTAAATCATGACAGATTTTTGAAAAACCCTATGTTTCTATGTCAGTGGTTCTCAAACATTTTCATGTCAAGGACCCCCAAAAATTATATGTATTTGGCCGCGGACCCCCATCTGAAAATATGTTGTTCCCCCCCCCAGAAGCAAAGATTAAAAACATTCGCTCTGAAAGAATATATATTCAAAGATTTGCACCCCATTTTCAGGATTTTTCAAAAGAATAGCAGATCTACAAGCTCGAGCTTGTAGATCTGCTATTTTTCAACAGCTACAGTATAACATAATGCTTAAAATAAAAACACCAAAAAGGGGTTCCCGACCGTCCTGAATAGGATAACCCTGCAGTGTTCTCAGACAGTCAACACATACAGTAGGTATAGGTATTAAGCATTTAGGGCTATGGAACAGAGCTAACGTAATTACCCCGTCTGTCTGTGTCTCTCTCTCTCTCTCTCTCTCTCTCTCTCTCTCTCTCTCTCTCTCTCTGTCTCTCTCTCTCTCTCTGTGTGTGTGTCTCTGTGTTGCAGCTGGGTGGCTCTCTCCTGCTGGCGGTGGGTGTCTGGGTGCTGGTGGATCCGATGGGTTTCAGGGAGATCGTGGCTGCCAACCCGCTGCTGTTCACCGGCGTCTATGTGGTTCTGGCCATGGGCGCCATGCTCTTTCTGCTGGGCTTCCTGGGCTGCTGTGGAGCTGTGCGCGAGAACAAGTGTCTCCTGCTCTTTGTGAGTCATTCTGTTATGTTGTCAGCAGAGATGTTTTGTCATTCATTCATATACCGCAGAGTAGGATATATATATATATATATACACAACAAAATACATGCCATACTGTTGGTTTTTGTAATGCTGAAAATATACATGGTGCAATTGTGCCCCCTGGAGGAGTTGAAATGAAATTGCATCAAGTGCAGGTAACAACAGGACTTTGTGGTGCATTTCATGGGTTCGCAAAGTTAGGGTCTGGGGACCCCCAAGGGTCCTTGAGGGAGTTCCAGGGGGTCCCCAGCTAAATGGTAGTTCGTAACCAAATGGACCACTCTCAGAGTTAAATTTCACAGTACAAATTGGGGGTCCCAGAGATAGAAATGCCATTAAATAGGGGGTCCGTAGCCTACTGCATGTCAAACTGGGGGTCCTTGAAATTAAACAGGTTGAGAATCACTGCTAGAGCCGTAAAAACCCTCCCTGGCATATGTTTTCAAATGGTCTGCGGGCTAATTATTGTCAATTTTGGGGTCCTTGACATGAAAAGGTTTGGGAACCACTGGTTTATCTCAATATCTGGTATGAAATAAATAGACATTATTTAATTTTATTATCTAGGCCAGGACATAATAAAGGTGAGTGAGTGAGTGAGTGAGTGAGCAGGTCTAACCAATTTAGACCTGCGGACGATTCTACAAATCTACAAATATAGACCTGCGGACGAGTCTTCTAAATCCTGACGGTTTTCTGAAAAACATTTTCATGTCAAGGACCCCAAAATTATATGTAATTGGCCGCCGACCCCCATCTGAAAATATGTTGTTCCAGGGACCTCCACGGAAGCAAAGATTTGAGTTGAAAGCGTTCGCTCTGAAAGAATATATATTCAAAGATTTGCACCACATTTTCAAAAATAGCAGATCTACAAGCTCAGCTGCACCAGTCAGCGTCAAACATTTGGTGCATTCTTCCAGTATAGGCCCAGAAGGAAGATACTCCCTCCACACCCATGCTGGGCACAATATGCGCTGTAGAGTGCATTGCTGGAATTTGGCGGAAGTATACCAGTCAAGGAAACGACGTTGACACTTTTACAAATCTGTTAACATTCTCCGTATATGAAACAAGTGTTGTGATTGGTCGACAAATATTGTATCCGGGGGAAATACATCTGACGGATGTTCCGGACCGACATATCCGGCTAATGGCTATGCACTCTATGCCTTATATTGTGACCAGGCTTTTCTTTTTTTGAGTAAGCCTGGTACCGAGGCTACTCCACACCAGTTTTCAAATCCCCTTTTTTTTTTAGTGGCCTGATATTTCTCAGTTGTTGGTGGTAGCTGGTAGTCATGGCTGGAACTTCTCACCTGATGTTGTGAAGGGAGTCCCAAATGCTCTAGACCTTATACCTTATTATGTTACTGTATGTAACAATAAATAATCTTGACTGTATAACCTACGTGCTGCACAATTAATAGAAAATAGAAAGAGATCTAGATTCAGACACCTGTGCAAAATCTAATTTTGTGAAGAATGGTGAAGAATGGTGCAGCTCTAGTTGGCTGTCCAATTCATTTTAGTTACTCTTTGGTTTTTGTTTGTTTTTTAATACATGTTTTCGTGCAATTTTTTTTTAATGGTGTGAGAATCGTTGTACACTTTCTCTCTTCTCAGTTCTTCATGCTCATCCTCTTCATCTTCCTCACTGAGCTGGCAGCGGCCATTTTGGCTTTCCTCTTCCGGGAGCAGGTGAGTTTGTGTGTGTCTTTGCCTGTTGAATGTTTCCCTTTGGATCAATAAATACATGAAATTACAAGAGACGCTTTACGACATGGCTCTGAAAGTGTGTGTGTGTGTGTGTGTGTGTGTGTGTGTGTGTGTGTGTGTGTGTGTGTGTGTGTGTGTGTGTGTGTGTGTGTGTGTCTGCCCCATGACTGCCAGCCAAATCTAGCCTGAATCAGATCTGTGCCTCATCCAGATTGGAATCTGATTTGTTTAAATAAATAAGATGCAGACAGATCACATACAAGTCACATGGAATCAGATTATTTCCAATGTGACTTGAGCCACATTCAGAGGTGGTTTCAAATCTGATTTCAGGAGATCTGTCTCAGTCTGAAGGCAACAACCTGATCTAAATCGGATTCCATGTGACTTGCATGTGACTTTTTCGCATTTAGACTTAATTAAACAAATCGGATTCCAATCTGGATGTGGCACGGATCTGATTCAGGTTAGATTTGGCTGCCAGTCTGAACACGCAGATCGGATCTGCTCCTATGCAAACGGCAGTGTGAAAGGTCGGGCCAAAAGATCGGATTTGAGGAAAAATATCAGATTTGAATCGGATTTGACGTGACTGCAGTCTAAATGTAGTGGCTTTTGATTTTTTTTTTCTGCCTTTATTGATAGGATGAAAGTATTATTATGTGACAAAATTTGACTGAGGGACTGCCATTGGATTTTTTTGAATTTTCGTTGTCATGTCATATGAAAGCAGGGAATCATAGCTTCAAATTGACACATTGGTTGTTGAGAAAACAGGCTTGAAAGGTTCACTTCTGTGGTCTCTAACATTACACCTAGCTACATGTTTAAGCATTTATTTCATATTTCCATGTCGATTTCAGCTCTGACACATATTTCAGTCATGCTCTAGTATGTGAAGAGTCTGCCTGTGCTATTAACTCATTTTAAAAAAAAGAAAAAAAAAGTTTTTCGCCTCAGGTGAAAAGCTGGAGTTTGCGCGATCGCAGGCTCTCAGTAAAATCTGGTCACATATATACTGTGTTACCGTATACTTTGTGTATCTGTGTTACCGTATACTTTGTGTACCTGTGCTATCGTATGTACTTTCTGTGTGCCTGTGTTACCGTATACTTTGTGCACCTGTGCTATCGTATGTACTTTATGTGTACCTGTGTCTATGCAGCTGAACAGAGAATACTTCACCAGGGAGTTGAAGCGTCACTATCAAGGCCACAACACCACCGACGTCTTCAGCTCCACCTGGAACGCCGTCATGACCACGGTAAGATGGTTTCCTCTATCGCCATGGTAACCTTAACTTACTCTATTGCCATGGTAACCTTATATTACTACTCTATCACCTCGGTAATGTTTATAACAACAAAACCATGTGACCTTCTCCGGTTCCAAAGGCGCATCATTCCCAAGTATAATTCTTAACAATAGCAGATCTACAAGCTCATCACAATGCATTATGAACGTGTACAGTAGATCTAGATCGTCCACTTTCGAAAATACAAAAGCATAAAACAGCGCTTAATTGGTTAATGTACATTTTGTAATAGTAATGTAAATTTGGTCACATAACTCACAAATAGATTAAACCAATATTTATTATAGAATGAGAAGTGTGGCATATAATATTTTTGAGTGGTGCAACCACTCCAAGGAACAGCAATGTCCGTGTTAACCTATGTGACTATGTTTGTGTGTGACACATGTGTGACTATGAGTACCAGTAGGGGCGCTGTTGTGCCAGAAATAGAGAGAGAGAGATAGTGCTGCACTGTTGCCTGCTAATGAGAGAGAGAGAGAGAGAGGGGGAGGGGAGTTGCACCACTCAGTTCACACGGGTGCGATTTTTTCTTGGCGTTCGGCTCTGCTACATTTTTGTCCCTGCTCGGCACAATTAGACACCATCATTAAACATTAAGAGCAGGGAGATAGATATACAATAACAACCCCCCATGGGGAACAGAAATAACAGAGCCCACCGGTGGTGCTGGGGTGGTGGTGGTGGGAGCAAACAGTGCATAACAACAACCAGGAACCAGAAGGAAGGCAGGAAGAAACAAGGGGCCAGTGAGGCTATTCAACGTTTAAGCAATGGGCCCTAGTGGTAGGAGGAGGGACTACAGGCGGACCCGTGGATTCACGGGAAACCCCGTGCAGCTGGGCTTTAACATTGAGCGCTCGGTTGCACTTCCACATTTGACCACCAAAATTTGGTGGTCAAATGCGGAAGTAGACGTTCTGAGACGGTACTTCCGGCAGTCTTCCGGGTGCTTCAAAACGCCACTGAGCAACTTCCACTGACATGAATAGCTGGGGGGGCGGAGCTTCGCGCCAGTTCAGTCTCTATCCTTTTATATACTCTATGGGAAGAAAGCATGCAGTCTAGGTGAGCTTAAACACCCTGCCCAATATTGGTCAGCTGACTGCCACATCAGCGAATGACATGTGGGTCTTGCAAACACTGAATACACCCACATGGTAATGCAGCATATTAACCCCTTGAGTAGAGTATATATATGTATGCGCCCTTGAGCATAGCATGAAGCCGCTCGAGTATATCTGATTGAACTTACTCCGCAAGCTACATATCATTCTTCAAAATAACTAGTAGCGAAGGTTTTCAGATAATTGTAGTGGAGTGAAAAGAAATATGGAAATACTCAAGTAAAGAAATAAATACCTCAGAATTGTGCTTTAGTATAATACTTGAGTGAATATACTTTGTTACTTTCCATCACTGGTTCCCGTTTCTTTGCACAGTTTGACTGCTGCGGTGTGAGCAGCCCGGAGGACTTTGAGGAGAGCATGTTCAGGCTTATCAACCCCAGTAAGATGGTGCCTGAAGCCTGCTGCCAGAGGGCCGCTTACTATGTTGACATGGAGCAGTGTGTGGGTGGGAGCATGGCCTTCCGCTACAACAAGGTAACATACTAACAACACATTCACTATTAGCATTGATTCTCAACCTTTTCAGTTTGTATATGCATTAGAGACCACAGACCCCCATTTGATAGCTTTTGTTGGACCCCAAGCTAATCTCCTCAGTGTTAATTTAACTCTGAGACAATAATCAGACTTATCAATTTAGTCAGTAGCAAAAAAATAATCTATTTTGTGTTGATTGATTAATATATAAAAATATTTAAATAAAAATATTCCCCCAAAAATAAACGAGGGGGATAAAGAGGGGGAAATAGACCCACAGCAAAGGCCGTCGGAAATGGTACTCCAACGTGTGGACGCGCTGTCAGGCTACATCAGAGCGTACTGTAAGTGGACGGTCCGATAGACCAGCGATCCGGGCCTAAAGCGGACATTTTTAACTCAAATCCTTGCTTCTGGAGGCCCCTGAAACAAGATGGGGGTCCGCAGCCAAATACATATAATTTTGGGGGTCCTTGACATAAAGAAGTTTGAGAACCACTGATATAGCAATATATGTTTTTCAGAAAACTGTAAAAGACATTTTTAAGAACCTCATGTCTTCGTGGGTCGTGCTGTCGGTTTGAATGTTTTTTTCTTCTTCTAATTGTCACATTTCCAAGCAGGGCTGTTACTCAGCGATGATGGACTACTTTGAAACCTACATTTACATGTCTGGAGCTCTGGCCATCATGGTGCTGACTATCGAAGTATGTTCACAGACATCTTTATGATAATGATAATCAGGGTTGGATATTTCTGTTTTTGATATCCCCTCAGTCAGTGGTCATTCATTTTTATGGCCATAAAAATGCCAACCAACCAGAATGACCAGAAAGTAATGATACTGGGAAATGTCTGATATGTTCCACATTTGTAATTGATAATATCACAATTTAACAATTTCATTAAAACAAAAAAATATATTAACCACATTAACCATGGCTTCCCAAATTTGGGCACATTTGTCAAAATGTATCAAAAATATAATTTGTTTTTTTATAGATGTTTTAATTTTATTTTTTATTAATAGCACATTTACAAGCTCACAATATGTGGTGTATAAATGAGCCATGTCCAACTCTTGTCTTTCTCGTTATCTCCCCAGCTCTTTGCCATGGTTTTTGCCATGTGTTTATTCCGAGGAATCCAGTAACCTACGTGCGCCCGATGCCATGAGCTGTCAGACGAAACAGACCATGAAAGAAACAGAAGAAACGTTAAAACAACATAAAAACACATGTTTCTGCAGTATTGTTTACTTCTCATGTGTCTCGTGGAAGTGAGAGTTTGGATTTGTTCCTCACGGTCGGCCATTAAGCTACAGCAGGGCTGGGCAATATATGAATACTATATCGTTATCGTGATATGAGACTAGTAATATTGTGATATGGCACAAGTGTTGTCTTCTCCTGGCTTTAATCATTTAAGCCCTATCTTATACTAAAAATCGTCAAAAATATCAGATCTGTCTTTAGATGAAAATTTATGTTATCACAATATTGGTATTGAGGTATTTTTGGTCAAAGACTGTATCATGATATTGGATTTTGTCCATATCGCCCAGCCCTAGTTTGAGGTACAGCTTACAGCAGACGGAGAATGATGTGAAGTGAAGCTGGAACTGTTCCGACATCTAACCTACAAAATGAAGTGTCTTACAGTTGAGGTCACTCCTACTCCGTCTGCACTGTTCAAGTTGATTTTAGTGCTAAAACATTATCTAAACTACACTATTTGGACCAGTGGTTCTGTATCTGATTATATTTCAAGGAAGGATCCCCATAACTGTGAGAGTGTGCAAATGGAACCGGGTCCATTTGTACACTCTCAGAGTTAAAGACTTCCATGGTCCATTTGTACACTCTCAGAGTTAAAGACTTCCATGGTCCATTTAGATCCATCTCAAGGAAGGAACCCTGAGGGTCCCTGGGTCCCTGGACCCACTGAGTTAGACCATTAGCGGAGAGGGTTTGTACATTCAAGGTTCTGTTTGAAGTATTATGACAATGGAGTGTTAACTACTATAATGTCATGGGATGCCTGTAAATTGATACATGTCCACTTAAAGGTGCTGCAAAGGTGCTGTCTCCAGCTCTTTAATAAACAAAATAAACACATTTTCAGGTGGGTCACATGAAATTGGATTATCAGCTTACATTTTGTGTTAAAATTTCAAAGAATGTCTGCTGATTGTTCTGTTGAATCACTTCTAATTCACTTGTTTGTTTGTTTTTTTTCCTGATCCTGTTCTCTCTCTTGATTAGATGAAATTGGTATCCCAACTTGAAAATAAATGTTCTATACATTAAAGAGCTAGGGAGACAGACAGGGAGACACTTGTTACTGAGCAAACACTGTACAGTAGTGGTTACCATCAGAGTATTGAGTGTATATTTCAACAAGAAATTTCAGTTGCGCCCTCTTTAAAGTGTGTGTGTGTGTGTGTGTGTGTGTGTGTGTGTGTGTTGGGCTTGCATGAATTTGTGCAACATTTGTAGATATTATTAATAAGCAGGCCTGTGCCAGTGTACAGTGTTGTTTTTTCACGTGCCATATTGTGTAATGATGTTTATCGCATCAGTTGTAAAAAAAGAGACTTTTTAGCTATGATGGATCATTTCTGTACATGTGTTTTAAAATTTCTCTGAATTTGTATGTCAGTTGGTGAATTGACATTAAAATATCTCCTGCGATGTTAACAGTGGTACCAGTTTTTCATGTATGCACAAATACACCGTAAGACACACACACACACACACACACACACACACACAGCTTTGGTGTAATTCCACTCTGAAACTATTATCCATTATTATATTATCCATTGATAAAAACGTTTACATCATTTCAATCTATTGATTACTGACTGTAATTAATAGTTCATTAATCTGTCTGTAAAGAAATTGAGAGCAAAGCTAATGACATTAACTTTTGGACAAACAGGCTCTTTCTTCTGTTGGCTGTGATCATTTGCATGTAGATAGATATATTCATCTATTCTACATCATGTATGTCTTCAAACCGCATACATGTGCACTGACTGCACTACAATAAAACCTGCCCTACACGTGATTGCTAAATGGCACGTTGTTTACATTGCTGTCATTCCATAGAGGGAGGGAGGGTTTTTCCAGTCTTTCACATGCCTGTACACGAGTCTCCATCGGTGTGTTCTGCCTTGCGCACTGTAGTGCAGTTTGTGCACTAATGGCAGGAGAATGTTGGAACTTTTTACTTGGAAACGTTTTGTAGTTTCTGAGTTATTTAACTTAAACGCCCAATGCATTCTCAATGGCAATAGCACAAACTTTGGCATGCTATACTAGTGCTACATACTTACACCTAGAAACCCCATTCAAACCTATTTAGGTTCATCTTACGGTGGACATGTTTGCCTGAAAAGGAATCTCTGAAATGTTTAATAGTTTTAGAAATATGGTGCTTTCAAATTTGAGAAATGTATAATGGGGCTCAATGGCAGATAGTGGCAAAAAAAATGATGATTTGAACCAGCACCCTCCTACAGATTGTGTTGGGTTTGAACCAACACAATTCTACTAGGAATTCTACAGATATCATCTGATTTATCAGCTGGGCCACTTGGGCCTGATTTACACTGGCAGCCAAATCTAGCCTGAATCAGATCTGTGTCACTTCAAGATAGAAATCCGATTTGCTTAAATAAGTCTAAATGCAGACAGGTCACATGGAATCTGATTTTTTCAAATGTGACTTGTGTCACATCCAGAGGTGGTTTCAAATACGATTTAAATCCGATCTGAGGAGATCTGTCTCAGTCTGAATGCAACGACCACATGAAGTGACCTGAGTCACATTATCAAACTGTCTAACGTCACCCGCAGCGCGACCCGAGCTACTAACATTATCATTACTATCATACAGAGCGTGTATTTTTGTGTATTTTTATTTAAGTAAACAAACAAGAGAGAGAGAAAACAACCAAACGAGAGCAAAAGAAAACAAGCGAGAGGACAGAAAAGAGAGGAAAACAATATTGCAACACACATTTGTTTTATAGGAATAATGTCACTTCATTATGTCAGCACTACAGCGGAGCGGACAGACGGTGAAATCTGTACCAAAGTCCTGACGTCCCTTGCTCATCCCTTGGTCCAGGGTCGAAAAAGTTGAATTTTAAATCGTCGTCATGGAGCACATGAGCCGGGGTAGACAAAGGAGTCTCGAGACCGGTCCGTCGCCTCGTTCGGTTATTTACAGGCATGTTTACCAAGATTATATTATTTATTTATCCATAAATAGGTTATGATGTAACTAAATATATAATTATTTCTCCTCTATAGCCGCTATTTTACATTTTAGACTTTAAAAAAATTCTGGTAGTGAAGACAGAAATGTGCATAATGTCAATATGCTGCATTAACATTAACTCCAGCTCCGTTGCTCAAAGCAATAACAGGAAGAAAGGCAACATATTCAAATACAAATAATTCCATAAATGCATAAGCACTCTTGTTTCAATCCTGAAATAAACCACTGAACAAATATTTCCATATGGTAGTTTGAATACAAAGAAACCCTCTCAACACACCTGGTAGTGAAGACAGAAATATGCGTGACGGAAAAGCGTGACGACACGACACGATACACCACACAACGTCGTGTCTGTCTGTCTGTCTGTCTGTCTGTCTGTCTGTCTGTCTGTCTGTCTGTCTGTCTGTCTGTCTGTCTGTCTGTCTATCAATCAATCTATAAATCTTCAAGCCTGCCTAACTTCTAGTATTTTATTTTGAAGTTGTAGAAGGACCAAGACCATGTGATTTAACCATGTGACCAGGGAACAGAATAGACACGTGACTTCATTTTTTTATTCAGAAACAAATGGAGCAGTGTGTGGAATCAGACTGAATATTTAAAAAACAGGAAAATAAGCCACGTTTTGTTTGTGGGATTCAATTGAACCAGTTTTTGTGATTTTTCGATTAACCTTTTCACATTTTTCAATTCTGAACAAAAAAAGGAATCAAATTAAACAAACAAAAATCACATGTTTTTTATATGTTGGATTCAGATTCAAATATGGCAATTATTCCCCTGACCCATTGAGCCCCATTATAAATGTCTCAATGGACCTGTAAATTAAATTACAACAAAACAAAGGCACTGGTGTGGTACTCCTGGTTTACCAGAACGGGGTTCAAGTCCCTGCAGTGCTCTGCTCAATTTGTTGTATTTACATGGTTTATTTAAATTTTCTGCTCATTGCTCTTTTCATAGATGATAACCCCAAGGTTCTCTGTTTGTACTCCCTACAGTTAGGCTACCAAGTCTATTTATTACTTATGATTTCTGTTCACTCCGAGACCATGGACTATAGCCTTTCGCTTTCCGTGATTTTCACCTTTTTTTCAAATCTTCAACAATGATGAATTGCGCATTTATCATCATTTATCATTTATCATGTATCCCTTATCATTATTTATCATTTATAATTTATAATTTATCATCATCATTTATCATTCATCATTCATCATTCATCATTCATCATTCATCATTCATCATTCATCATTCATAATATATCATCATTTATCATTTATCATCATTTATCATCATTTATCGTCATTTATCGTCATTTATCATTCATCATTTATCATCATTTATCATCATTTATCATCATTTATCATTTATCATTTATCATCATTTATCATCATTTATCATCTATCATATCTATCATTTATCATCTATCATCATTTATCATTAATCATTAATCATTAATCATTAATCATTTATCATTTATCATTTATCATTTATCATCATTTATAATTTATCATCATTTATCATTTTCATTTATCATCATTTATCATCATTTATCATTTATCATCATTTTCATTTATCATGTATCATCATTTATAATTTATCATCATTTATCATCATTTATCATTAATCATTTATCATCATTTATCATTTATCATTTATCATTTATCATTTATCAATTATCATTTATCATTTATCAATTATCATTTATCATTTATAATTTATCATCATTTATCATCATTTATCATCATTCATCATCATTTATCATCATTTATCATCATTTATCATTTATCATTTTTCATCATTTATCATTTATCATAATTTATCATTATTTTATCATTTATCATTCATCATCATTTATAATTTATAATTTATCATTATTTTATCATTTATCATTCATCATCATTTATAATTTATCATAATTTATCATAATTTATCATAATTTATCATCATTTATCATCATTTATCATTTATCATTTATCATTTATCAATTATCATTTATCATTTATCATTTATCATCATTTATCATCATTTATCATTTATCATCATTTATCATCATTCATCATCATTTATCATTTATCATCATTTATCATCATTTATCATTTTTCATAATTTATCATTTATCATCATTTATCATCATTTATCATTTATCATTTATCATTCATCATTTATCATTTATCATTTATCATTTATCATCATTTATCATAAGACCCTGCTAAACCTCCACCAGCAGAGGATGTCCTCAACATTGACACCAGTCCTCCAACTAATGAAGAAGTAATGCTTGCCATCAAAGCTATGAAGTGTGGGAAAGCTGCCGGCATTGACTCAATACAAGCAGAGATGCTGAAAGCCGACCTTAATACATCTAGCAAGGTGCTAGCAGACCTCTTCAGAAACATCTGGGAGAAGGAAACTATACCTGGAGACTGGGACTGATAGGACTGGGCCTGATAGTCAAAATCCCCAAGAAAGGGAACCACCAAAACTGCGACAATTGGCGGGGGATCACATTACTGTCGATACCTTCAAAGGTTTTCTGCAGGATCCTAATTGGCAGAATTGAATCCGCTGTTGATCAGACACTGAGAGAAGAACAGGCAGGATTCAGAAGAGAGAGGGGGTGCACAGACCAAATCTTTGCTTTGAGAAACATCATTGAGCAGTGCATAGAATGGAACGCCCCACTGCACATCAACTTCATCGACTTCCGTAAAGCATTTGACAGCCTGCACCGTGACACCCTGTGGAAGATCGCGAGATCATATGGAATTACATTTAAAATGGTCTCACTGATGGGGTTGTTCTATCGTCACTTCGAGTGCAGTGTCCTTGCTGATGGAAAACCATCCGAATGGTTTACCGTGGAGTCTGGTGTGCGACAGGGGTGCATGTCCCCCATCCTCTTTTTGATGGCCATCGACTGGGTTATGAGGAAGACAACAGCAGACATACCCAGGGGCATCCAGTGGACTTTGTTTTCCCAACTCGAAGATCTCGACTTCGCTTTTTCGTCACGCTTTTTCGTCACGCTTTTCCGTCAGGCTTTTTTTTCAAATCCTCGTTTTTCATTTTTGACCATGGGCTGTAGCCCATCTCAGACGGCATACTATAACACGCCGTTTTTCATCATTTTTGACGATTTGAAAAAATGATGAAAATCACTCGAGACAATGGACTATAGCCCATGGTCTCGGAGTGATTTTCGTCTTTTCTCAAATCCTCGTTTTTCATCATTTTTGATCCCGCACCTCCCTCGTATTTGGGGAGGCGCTGGGGAGGCACTGGAGTCCATGGTCTCGGAATGGTTTTCGCCTTTTTTTCAAATCCTCAAAAAAGATGAAAAACGGTGTGCTATAGTATGCCGTCCAAGACCATGGGCTGGGGGGGTATTTGGGGAGGCACTGGGGGGACACTGAGGGGGCACTGGGGGGGCACTGGGGAGGCACTGGGGGGGCACTGGGGGGGCACTGGGGGGACACTGGGGAGGCACTGGGGAGGAACTGGGGAGGCACTAGGGGACACACTGGGGAGGCACTGGGGGACACTGGGGAGGCACTGGTGAGTGATTTTCATATTTTTTTCAAATCCTCAAAACTGATGAAAAACGGCGTGCTATGCCGTCTGAGACCATGGGCTATAGCCCATTGTCAAAACTGATGAAAAACGATGATTTGAAAAAACGACGAAAATCACTCCGAGACCATGGTCTCGTTTTTCATCATTTTTGACCATGGGCTGTAGCCCATCTCAGACGGCATACTATACTATAGCACGCCGTTTTTCATCAAAAAAATGACGAAAATCACTCGAGACAATGGACTATAGCCCATGGTCTCGGAGTGATTTTCGTCTTTTCTCAAATCCTTGTTTTTCATCATTTTTGACCATGGGCTGTAGCCCATCTCAGACGGCATACTATAAGCATGCTGTTTTTCATCATTTTTGAGGATTTGAAAAAAAGACGAAAATCACTCCGAGACCATGGGCTATAGTCCATTGTCTCGAGTGATTCTCGTCTTTTTCTCAAATCCTCGTTTTTCATCATTTTTGACCATGGGCTGTAGCCCATCTCAGACGGCATACTATAGCACGCAGTTTTTCATCATTTTTGACGATTTGAAAAAATTACGAAAATCACTCGAGACAATGGACTATAGCCCATGGTCTCGGAGTGATTTTCGTCTTTTCTCAAATCCTCGTTTTTCATCATTTTTGACCATGGGCTGTAGCCCATCTCAGACGGCATACTATAGCACGCAGTATTTCATCATTTTTGACGATTTGAAAAAATGATGAAAATCACTCGAGACAATGGACATAGCACATGGTCTCGGAGTGATTTTCGTCTTTTCTCAAATCCTCGTTTTTCATCATTTTTGATCCCGCGCCTCCCTCGTATTTGGGGAGGCGCTGGGGAGGCACTGGAGTCCATGGTCTCGGAATGGTTTTCGCCTTTTTTTCAAATCCTCAAAAAAGATGAAAAACGGTGTGCTATAGTATGCCGTCCGAGACCATGGGCTGGGGGGGTATTTGGGGAGGCACTGGGGGGACACTGAGGGGGCACTGGGGGGGCACTGGGGAGGCACTGGGGAACACTGGGGGGGCACTGGGGGGACACTGGGGAGGCACTGGGGAGGAACTGGGGAGGCACTAGGGGACACACTGGGGAGGCACTGGGGGACACTGGGGAGGCACTGGTGAGTGATTTTCATATTTTTTTCAAATCCTCAAAACTGATGAAAAACGGCGTGCTATGCCGTCTGAGACCATGGGCTATAGCCCATTGTCAAAACTGATGAAAAACGATGATTTGAAAAAACGACGAAAATCACTCCGAGACCATGGTCTCGGAGTGATTTTCGTCTTTTTTTTCGGTGCACACCTGTAAATGCAATCAGCAGGACACCGCAGGGAATCGAACCCCGTCCTAGTGAACCAGGAGTGCCATATCAGTGTATTACCTTTCGACTCATTTACTAGTTCCAGAAACCCCACTAATTTACATTTATCTCCCTACATGTTTTCTCGGAAACTACGGCGCTGTCCGTGGTGATGATCATCCATCCGAGGTTCGGATCTGATTTGTGAATTTTCACAGCATCGCGATTGAAATATTAACGTTTCTGGTGGCAGACCACAGGTAAGGTGAGTTGTTTACCACAGAAACACATGATGTAACATTGAAAACTCATGTAACCTTGTGTGTCTATGTAGTAAATGAGCTAACAGAGAGGAGACTGTTTTCTCTCCTCTATATAGCCCACAAACAGACATGAAGACTTGACATGAAGTTGACTTATACTCGTATAAATAAAATACGGAGAAGGTCTGAAGCAGAAGGCAGATGAATGAGGCAGATCTTTCAGCATTCCAAGTGGGGAGGCTGTTTGATAGCACTGTTAGCAAAGTTAAGCTAACGCTGTCTGATAAGCTGCCAGCTTATAGCCTACTGCCTGAGCTATGGTAGCACAGGAAAAGATAAGCTATATTCGGCTAACGCTTCCCAAAACTTGGTTTAGCGTTCTCGCTGTGAGTTAGAATAACCACCAGGTAGAATACAATTCACCTCGTGGTACAAGTGTGGGGCCACTCGTCCTTTATCGGGCTATGTGCACAAGTAATCTTTTTCCTCTCAGTGATAACACAGCTTGATTCGTTCTGTACTGCAGAAGAAAAGGAAATGGGGTGAAAATCATTCACTGAACATCACCTAGGTCTAAAATTACCTATCATACACGTTGATGATTTGCCAATGGATAGAACCATGTGAATCATTTAGCAAATAAATTGTCTGAAGTAGCTTATTCTAGTCATTGTTTTCTAAAATGGTGGCTATGGGTAAGATGAGCCAATGTCTGGGGGTAAATTGAGTCAATACTATTCATATTTTTGTTATTAAGTCTTTGCTACTCAAATTATACTGAATGACCTTTAATTTGCATGTACATACTCATTTAAGAGAAGTTTGCAATATTGCAAATATAAGGTTCTGAATAAAAATCTTTATTAAATTGTCTTAATATTGTTTAAATAATAAATAAACAAATAAATAAGACAATTTGCAAAAGGGAAAACTGTTATTATATTATTATCGAGTTTAAAGCTTTTAACATTAAAATATCATGTGGTTCAACTTGCCCCTCGACTTGGATCAACTTACCTGGGGCAAATTGAGCCACATGACCACTTTTTTTTTAAAAAGGGTCATATTTTCATGGCCCTTTGTCATAGATGCTTACTCATCATTTCAATTGATACTGATTGAAATGCTTGATGCTGATACTTGATTCTGTCAGAAAACGTGTGTTTAGTCAAATATCTCCACTTTTCCACGAGCTGCAGGTGGACAACGTACATTCACTCCAGGGGAGACTGGAGAGGATGGACTGACGTCATCACAAATTGAACAGGGAAGCACAAATGCATGCCCCACTATTATGCAATACCCGTTATACCCATTGTGAGGAGAATTCCATGCTAGAAGGCTTTCTTAGAGGAATTGAATGGGGCTACAGGGTTTTGTGCTAATTCGCTTATTTCCATCGGAATAGTAGTAAAGTGTGCCGCTTGGGATATTATTATTATACATTATGAAGAGGGGATATATACAAAAAAAAAGATTTTTGAGCGATGGAAATAAGCGAATTACACCCCATAGCCCCATCCAATTCCCATTCAATTCAATTCATTGAGGGCTTATGGTAGGGGAAATAGCCAATAAGGAGGTTTTGCACAAAATAACACCAGGACCTCTTTGGTGCATGGGGACGTAACAACTACAAATAAAGGTAAGAAAGCCTTCTAGCATGGAATTCTCCTTTAACCGTCTGTCTGTCTGTCTGTCTGTCTGTCTGTCTGTCTGTCTGTCTGTCTGTCTGTCTGTCTGTCTGTCTGTCTGTCTGTCTGTCTGTCTGTCTGTCTGTGTCTGTCTGTCTGTCTGTCTGTCTGTCTGTCTGTCCTTGTCTCTTTAATACCCATCTATGGAGTTCCCTGCTGTATCCCTATATTGGCATGGCCATGGGCATATGGGGGATCAGCGGTTCTGGAAAGTCCCTGTGAAATCTGGAATTCCATAATTCTAAATATTTTGTATTATTGGACAAGTAATGTGTGCTCATCCTGCATGTTGTCATCTGGGGGTGTCCGCCTGAGACCTTGTTTCACTTCAGGCTCTCAGCCGGTACCCCTGGGGTGATGCAGGCTTGTTTTTAGTACCTTTTGTCTTGAGTTCAGTTCCTGAGTGACACACCCAAAGGACATTTACATGCTAGAGATAAACAGTAAGGGTCTACCTATCTGGGGGAATTCCACAACTCGACTCGACTGCTCTCCCAGCTTTCAGTATTTTGTATGGTAGGACTAGGGTAGGGTGTCCTGTAGAAATAATATACGACATCCCAGTGCAGTGGTAAACGTCTGTGGAGAATGCGTGGAGAATGGCTGAAGCATGTCAAACTGTGGAAAGTAAGTAATCAAATGGCAGTTGTGGGGTATTCAACTGGTGTGGGGAATTTTCCAAATCAAGTATTTAGGGTGGGGTTTTCATGACAATCAATTGCGGCTCATTTGGGCTAACCCTAACCCAAAAATTCAGCCCACAACTCAGCAATAGTGCCCTTTTCACGTTCTGTGCAGTTTCTGCAAAGCAGCCCCTTTTTACTGCACCTAACTGATTTCTTTGTGATACCAGGAGATTAACATAGTCATAATGCACAAAATCCCAGCCTGAGAGAACGAGGGACAATGACTTTCTCTATAATACCTATCACTCCAAGGTCTACGCTCATTGTTCTCTTTGACAACACCAACCCAGATCCAAATCTCCTTGACCCATTTCTTCCATTTTGAGACATGCTGTTGTGCTCTAAGGACTGTGAGAAGTAGGACTAGACACTTTCTTTTTTTTTTACTAATGTAGTGCCCTCTGCAACAGAATCTATGATAAAAAAGCAGTACTACGCAGTTATGGCCAGCAGGTGGCAGTGTGACTCCACCACTTTCGAAGGTTCATAAACCAACACACCTCAAGTCCTTGAGAGGAAAATGTGAACCAATACTGCTTTGTGCCACCCACATTAGGATGTTCACGTGATCTTTCTCTTGTTTTCAAATCAAACTCGCAGGGACTTTGTGCTCAACCACCAAGGACATGCATAATCATATACAAGTCAATACAAGGCATGATGGTGGGTGAACTGGCTGCGTTGTTAAGGCTCAGGCAGCGCCCCCCTCCCATCCCTCCTTTTCTTTTCCCTCTGCCCTGCTCGGTGCCCTGATCCTCGTTGTTTTCGCCCACTTAAAGCCGATAATGAAATGTATGCACTGGGCAAAGCAGGCGATTAATCAGAACAGATGTGTATCTAGGTGAGTGCCAGTGCGAGTCTCTGGAGCGCGGCCCTGCCGAGGTGCAGTCTGCCTGACGGCAAAGCGACTCCAGAGCCGGGTACTGAGCGAGAGTGGAGCCGGGGCTGTCACCACCTGCACACGTGCCAGCCTTATTACAATTAATTAGCTGCTGCCGAAATGTCCCCACACTTCAGAAGCCATCATGTCAACATCTATGGCGACGTAAAAAATAAATAAAAAAAAACGGCCTACTGGTGGGGTGCTGTCGTGTTCTCTGGCTTGATAATTCACTGCCTGACACAACTCGGAATCTTTTTTCTCCATGATTTACAAGCAGCAGTCTTTGAATTTACACTTTAATGTTTTAATGACTTGCTTTGTTGACCGGGAATGAATATGTTTTCGTGTAGGCTAGTTTTTTTTGCCATCAGTGTCACTTATTGTTGGGCTATAGGTGTATAAAGATGCCTATACCTTCATACCACCACACAAACACTGGCTTTAGATGAGTACAACCAGCCAAACCAGGCCCGGATTTAGTTTTTGGGGATTTTTTGTCGTAATTATGGATGGCCCTTATGCGTACTGATTTCAGATTAGTGAATTGGAAAGTGGTGCATGAAGTTAAGAGACAATAGAGCGCCACAGTCCCCTTTCAGAACGACGAGGGCACCAGAAGAGAATTTCCCATTCATTTTTCCCATAGACGTTTCAAAAAGTATTTATTTAAAGACCTGGAAGCCTCAGACAAAGCCAACAGCCAAGTTGACAAAATATGACAATAAACAATTTTTTTTGGGGCCGAACAAATACAAACTCTAAGAGAAAAGTGTTGTACCCTGCCCTTTTTTTCTTCTAATTATTTGTTCTGCCCAAAACAAATGTTTATTATTGTCAATTGTGTATGTGTGTGTGTGTGTTACTTTTACTTAAGTAAAGAAATGGTGTAAGGTCTTATATAGACTGATTAGTGGCAGCGGTGGCCGAACGGATTGCGGAGCGGTCTTGATACCGGAAGGTCGCCAGTTCGAATCAGCGGTCCGACACGTTAAAATTACCACCGCTGAAGTGCCCTTGAACAAGGCATTGAACCACTACGATGAAGTGTTCTATGAGCAGGGCCTGGCTGGAAACAAGTTCTTGAGCTTAGCCCAGATACCCTGGGTAAATATAGTAATCATTTAATTTTCATTTCATCAACTGTGGTCTGATGTAATGAAATCACACCCGTGTGAACTGGGTGACCATAGCAACCATGCTCATTTTTTGGTACGAACAGACAGACAGACAGACACGTAAACTAACAAAGCCAGTCGTAGGAGTGGTTTACACCACTCAAAAAATCAAATCACAGTTGTGTGAAGTGAGGGACGCTCTTATCATCATACATCACATTCCGTGCTCAGCCAATCAAATCATCACAAAATGTCATTCCGGCCAATGACGTCTTCACTTTTCTGCCCTCACTTTTATCCTCAATATGTACTTATGCTCAGCCAATCAAAATCGCTATGGGGTGATCAGCCAATCATCAGCCAATTGTTTGTGTTCACACAAACCCTCAAAGCTGGGCATAGGAGGGGCTAGCGCCCCTCAGAGAAATGTGAGTACTTTCCACCTTGCAGTCACATGGAAACCACACAGAGCAGGCAGATGCTCAAGCAGTGAGAGGAAGAGGACTTTGAGGAGGAGGTCATCAACTGAATGGCAGAGGACAAGTACCTTTTCTGAGAGCTCGGTGCCCATATCCCTCGGCTGCGAGGAGGGCTTAGGCCTCATCAAAGAGATGCCGTGTGCGTGTGTGTGCGTGTGCGCGCGCGCGTGCGTGTGTGCGTGCGTCCGTGCGTACTGTGTACCCGGTAGAGGCCTGTGGCAAGTAACAATGCGTCTCTAGTGGAATCAGTGACAACAATTGTGGATTGTTTCATGAGTCATCATGTCACGGCCATGACAGCTTTATGCAATGAGCAGTGTTCAACATAATAGTATGTATGACATCACATTCCAGTATATTGCATGCTACTGGGATACCACCCAATAACAAGTATTCAAAGTCAGAAATCCAGTTATTATAGAAGTTTTCTTCTTTCTATTCTCCTTTTCACAACTTGCAACTCCTTGCAACCATTATCCCAATTGGCAGTCGCAAGGAGCTGCATTGGTGTGTAGACTGGCCTTAAAGGGGAATTCCACTCATTTTCAACATTTTACTATTTTACATTACCTTAGAGCTACCTTAGAATGGGGGGGACTTTTTTGTATTATTTCCACACAACAGCTCTTAATTAATGACATAGTAAAATGTGGAAAAGGGGTGGAATTCCCCTTTAACTGACCCCCAAAATAATTTGGCGACCGACCCACAGGTTGAGAACCCCCATGGTCTAAGAGATGTAGTACACAATTTTATTTACATTTAAGTACTTTTAAGTCTGTCTGTCTGTCTGTCTGTCTGTCTGTCTGTCTGTCTGTCTGTCTGTCTGTCTGTCTGTCTGTCTGTCTGTCTGTCTGTCAAATGGTCGATATAGAGCGCCAAAGTCCTGGCGTCACTCGCTCATCCCCTGGTTCATAGAAGTCCTGACGTCACTCGCTCATCCCCTGGTTCATAGAAGTCCTGACGTCACTCGCTCATCCCCTGGTTCATAGACGTTTTTCTCTAAGGAGAATAACATGGGGTCATCTTAAAATTGTCTCATATAAGCATTGTGGTCCAAAAATAAACAAACTGCCCCGGCAATATTGTCAGGGATGTGTCTCTGTATCGTTTATGACAGTCAGTCCCTCATATTTGATACAGTCTGTTTCTAGTAAAAATGTAACTAATTCAGCAGCAGTACACATTAGCGTTTTCTCGTGTTTTATTTTTCAATCACAGTTCTTATATGAGGTGATCTAAAATCCCCCTATGGGGATTAGAATGCAAATAAAAAGTACATGAACCTGTGGATTTAGCGCCGTCTACCGATATTGACGTCAGATTTCGGTGCTCTATAATTAGGGTACCTCTTTTTTCCCTGAGATCCTGAGATTCACATTCTACAATTGTTTAGTCAGTTAAAGGGGAATTCCACCCCTTTTCCACATTTTATTATGTCATTAATTAAGAGCTGTTGTGTGGAAATAATACAAAAAAGTCCCCCCCATTCTAAGGTAGCTCTAAGGTAATGACATAGTAAAATGTTGAAAATGAGTGGAATTCCCCTTTAAGGCCAGTCTACACACCAATGCAGCTCCTTGCGACTGCCAATTGGGATAATGGTTGCAAGGAGTTGCGTCGCAAATCATTGGTGCGGAGTCTGCAGACTTCATGGATTATGGTCCACAACGGGAGCAATTCTTGCAATTAATTCAGTTTAATTTAAACTGCTGTTTGTGTTATGAGTGCACACGTGAGTGTGATTATAACCAGTACCTAGATGAATCGAAGTAATTATTGTTCAAAACTAGTTCGATTTTTCAGCGTGAATAAAATGTCACACTGCATTCCAACCTGTATGAATGAGGCATCACCAACATAACATTGTGGTTTGTACTGTTTACTCATGTCGATCCTGGTGTGCAATGACCTTTACACCGCCCTGGCTAGGCCACCCGACCAGGGGCCCGTTCCACGAAACTTGGATTAGAGATTAAGCCAGGATTTAACAGATATCCTGGCTTAATATATCCTGGATCAGCGATTAACCGGTTTCATGAAAGCTGGTTAATCTTGCCAGATTAATTTAACCAGTTAACCTGGATATGTTGAGGCTTGATTCGGTTTCATGAAAGTGATGCTACATTAGTTACCATGGAAACTAATGCTTTGGACTTAGCCTGCTCCGGACCAGGCTAACAGCCAGGTTTAACCTAATCCTGATGTCTTTACTGTTCATTAAGCAGTCAAACTGATCACAAAGCAATTATGTTTTCCACACTTATTAAATTATTATAGGTTTATGTTGCCTTATTTTTATCGGTCTGCATTAAAGGACTAATTTAAGCACTATATAAAATCTAAAAAACAAAATATATAGGCTGCACAAAATCATGACAGCTTGTGAGCTTGTAGATCAGCTGCTTTTGGTGAATGTTCCCCAGAATAGGTTTTATATTATATTATATTATATTATATTATATTATATTATATTATATTATATTATATTATATTATATTATATTATATTATATTATATTATATATATATCTTTTTTTTTTGTAAAAGTGAAAACCACTAAATATTACCATTACTCATTGTTTTACAACATATTACCATTGTAACGTTTCACCCACTATTGAACCCATGACCCACAGTTCACCAGTCTGGCCCCTGTCTGGACAACAACCCCCTTCCCCAAAGGTAGCTCCCTCAGAGGAGGGAGTTATGGCCAAATATCACAATGCGACAATATCATTATGCTTAAAATATTAAGAATTCTGTTTTAAGTTAATAGTAGTGGTAAAATGTAAACTATATTTTTGGGGTAGTTAATCATTCAGTCTATCCACTGTTGAGAGTATGTTCTCTCTTTATTACAGCAGCAGTATTTATTTTAGAAGCTTAAGTCCTTGTATCAGTAAGTCTTGAATAGATTAGTAATGATACTGAGATATACAGAAGGGGGCAGTAATGCAACTATTAATGATGCAAACTGCCATAATACCCCATGAAGAAGAAGGATCAGTAAATCTGTGTTCCACCGAATGGGTCTAGAAACAAAAAGCCAGGCTCTGCATTCAGCCAGGCTTTATGAGCCTGGCTCGATAAATCCGCCCATTCTAAGCCTCGCTTGGCTTTAGTGGAACAGAATAAACCAGGCTGTAAAGACCAGGATTTAAAAAGCCTGGTTTTGGCCTAAATCCTGGATTAGTTAATCCAAGTTTCGTGGAACAGGCCCCTGGTGTAGATTTACACTCTGCGGTATTTGTCATTATTGCTGTTTACTATGCATACATTTGTAATTTTACATGCATTTTTTGTCTACAAACACAATATAGGACCACCTTAAAATACATTTTACTACAACTCGTCACATCGGGGCCTGTTTCACGAAACTTGGATTGGGATTAAACCAGGATTTAACAGATATCCTGGTTTAATATATCCTGTTTCATGAAAACTGGTTAATCTTGCCAGATTAATTTAGCCAGTTAACCTGGATATGTTGAGGCTTGATTCGATTTCATGAAAGCAATGCCACACTAGTTACCATGGAAACTAATGCTGTGGATTTAGCCTGCTCTGGACCAGGCTAACAGCCAGGTTTAACCTAATCCTGATGTCTTTACTGTTCATTAAGCAGTCAATCTGATCACAAACCTGATTTTTTTCCCCACACAATTATTATGGGTTTATGCTGCCTTATTTGTATCGGTCTGCATTAAAACATCATATTGGTAGTTGGTACACATTGGTACACACAAATATATACAGTAGGCTGCACAACCTCATCATGACAGCTTGTGAGCTTGTAGATCAGCTACTTTTGGTGAATGTTCCCCCAAAATAGGTTTGCTGTGGTGCTAGTGGGTCTAGTGAGGAAAATCCAGGCTCAGCATTCAGCCAGGCTTTATGATCCTGGCTCGATAAATCCGCCCATTCTAAACCTCGCTTGGCTTTAGTGGAACGGAATAAACCAGGCTGTACGGACCAGGATTAAACAAGCCTGGTTTTGGTTTAAATCCTGGATTAGTTCATCCAAGTTTCGTGAAATAGGCCCCCAGTGTCTCTACTTTATTTAGAAACACAAAAATAACTGTTATTGAAACGTATCAAATAGTTTTTACTGCTATATTAAATTATTGTGCAAAACAGTTTAATTGAAACTTCCAGCGTTCAGTATGTGATCTAAATGAATATTCCAATAGTGGGCTATTTCATATTGAGTCATTTGACCCAATGATCTAATATGAAATAAGTACTCAATGATATTGGTGCACAATCAAATGCTTTAAAACAGAGCACAATTTACAGTGTTATATCCATCGTTTTGAAAATTGAGAACAAACTGGAAAATATGGCTGCGGCAATTGTGGAAAAACTGTAATAGAAATATTGTGTTGAAAAGCAATTGCACCCCAGTTACTGTCTGATCCCCTCTATATCAACATTCTTTTTCATGGTTTAATGGTCTGAAACAGCTCTCTACACCGTCTCTGCTGATCTTCAAGTGAGGCTATATGGTCTCAGCTGTCATGATAAGAACTCAATGGAGCTGCACAACCACCTTTCAGAGTGGTGGGAAGAGGTGGGGGGGGGGGGGGGGGGGGGGGGAGGGGGAGCGAAAGACGGATAGGCCTATAGGGTGTGAAAGGAAAGCTGCCAGGCTTTATTTTGCTGTCAGAAGTGTCATACACATTCTTCACATTGCCCTGTTGTTTGATCCGGGAACATTTACTCTTTTTTATGGGTTTCTAATGGGGCAAAGGTTATGGTTCTATGGTAGGCTTATATGCATCTTTCTACACCAGGCATGTGGTGTTGTTGGCAACCGTGACAGTTTTAGTTCATTAAATGTAAATGCCCTCATACCAACGAGAGACTTGAAAGGGACGCTCAGTGGGGCGCAAATCTCTGCCAGCTGGCATGTCCCAATAATTATACTTGTACTTATATGGTTTGATTTGCTGTAGGGGAGGGGTATACATGTATACCTCTGCTTCTGATCCCCTCTGGTAATTTTTTTTATGGCCAGTGGGAAAACCGTTGCTGAGATTGAGCAGGCGTGCACGAGAGAGGAGTTATGTATTTGTGTGAGGAGCTGATCGCAGTCACAGATAGAGGGAAAGTGTTATATTAGGACTGTTATGCTATATATTATTATATTTTGTCACGTGTGCACTGCACACATGGTGGGTGGAGACTGGAGAGACAGAGAGAGAGAGAGAGAGAGAGAGAGAGAGAGAGAGAGAGAGAGAGAGAGAGAGATAGGTGCTGCGTGCTGCTGGTTACTGGTTATAAAACAAATTGTACTCATCTTTGTGTTCTGTTTCACTCTATTACTGAGTGCACGTGACGCACACAGGGAAAAGCAAAAAGGGGTTTAGAAGCGAGAATGTCCGTCGCGTAGAAAAGAAACTCCTCCGTCGGTAAAACACACAGCTTTGGGAGCGTGCCTGAAGATGTCTGTTGGAGAGAGTGAGACTCCACGGTGCACTGTCCAGCGCATTAGGGAAACAACGTTCTCCTCAGACATTCATATTTTGCTAAAGTGTATAAGCTCTATAGTCTGTATCTGGTTAATTGCGTGAGGATGCAGGATTCGCAGGGCCCGCTGGTTTTATCGTGACCGCCCGTGCCCACCCGCAGGTATTTTAATACTGCCCGTGCCGCCAACATCGCATTTATATGGAATGCATGAAGGTGTACTCAAACTCTATGGCAATCAACCAATGGACCAACCGTAATGAAATTATTGAATGTTTTACCTCTGCTTGTAGTAGTCTCATAGAGCGCCTATAAGCCCTGACGTCACTCGCTCATCCCCTGGTTCTTGTAAGTTTTTCTCTATGGAGAATAACATGAGGTCCACTTAAAAAGGTCTCATATAAGAATTGTGGTCTAAAAATAAACAAACTGTCCTGGCGATATTGTCAGGGAGATGTCTCTGTATCATTCACGACAGTCAGTCAGTCATATACTGTATCATACAGTTTGATACAATTTGTTTCTAGTGAAAATTTAACTAATTCTGCAGCAGTAACATTACCGTTTTCTCACAGTCAGTTGATTCTTCATATCCATATGAGTGAAACGGCTGGGATGATTTGTTTATTTTTCACAACACAGTTATTATATGAGGCGATCTAAAATCCCCCTATGGGGATTACAATGCAAATAAAAGGTGCATGAACCCGTGGACTTGGCGCCCTCTACCGATAATTGACGTCAGACTTCGGTGCTCTATAGTGATGCGATGACTTTTAGAAACTATATTTATATATATGGGGGCAGTGGTGGTAATGTTTCCAACATTTGTTTATTTTTTCTGGTCTGATCATTAGCCTGATTGTCCGGTGAAGTAGCTGTAAGGAGTAGATTGCTAAAGAAGAAGTAGATTGTTTCTTGTTTCTTGCTATACTGTAGCTTATAAAGCTACCCTCTAGATGTTTAGTGAAATAGCAGAACTTTTCCTGGTATGGAACACAATCTGGGGATAAATTTGACCAATGAGAAGAAATGGACTAACACCCAAAGGCTTAATTGAGTGAGACCGCAGGGCACTTCAAATGACTGAACGTATTTAATTGGGGCTTGAATGTGAAGTATTTGACTGCAAAAAACAGAGGAGGTCTTAACAGGTAATTGGGGTGGGTTAACTTGGGTGGTAGATGAAGCTTTGGGGGGTGCAGAATGTTGAGCTCTAATTGGTTAATTCGATACAGAGCTGGTCAGCTGATTCATTACTTGTACTGCGATCGGCTGGGTATGTCGGTAGTAGTGCACAATATAATCGGTAGCATATCAAAATCGGCCACATCAACCATAAAAATGCCATATCGGTATCGGATCGTCTCAAAATAATACAGATTATTTTCACAGATATTGATGATGCAATAATAATGTGACCGTCAATGACTCGCTTTTGTTTTGTGTATTTCTAATGTTTAAAGGCAGTATATTAGCGGCAGCGGTGGCCGAACGGATTGCGGAGCAGTCTTGATACCGGAAGGTCGCCAGTTAGAATACGGTCCGACACGTTAAAATGACCACCGCTGAAGTGCCCTTGAACAAGGCATTGAACCACTACAATGAAATGTTCTATGAGCAGGGCCTGGCTGGAAACAAGTTCTTGAGCTTAGCCCAGATACCCTGGGTAAATATAGTAATCATTTCATTTCATTATATAATCCGTATAATATTGGAATCGGTTTTTTGTTTTTGTTTTAATTAACATTAATTCTGTCTGATAATCCCATGTAGGATGGTTCAAGAAATTGTCTGGCCATGGAAATAAAATATTAATGAATGAATGAATGAATGAATGAATGAATGAATGAATGAACGAACGAACGAACGAACGAACGAACGAACGAATGCACATTCATTCATTCAAAGTGAAATGAAACTAGATAAAGTGCCCCTTGGGGCACAGGTCTCCACCAGGGCAGGTCAGGTTGTGGCCTCCTGGTGGTGCTATAATAGGCCAATGTGAAAAGTGTCCCATTTCTTCTTATGCCTTGGATGACATTTTGTTCCAAAAATGTGTTTTGCAAAAATCAACCTGTTGGTGGTGCTATAACAGGCCAATGTGAAAAGGGTGGGATATATTCCTGAGCCTAGTAGGAAAGTAAATTGCACACTGCGTTTATGATTTGAGGCTTTTTGTTCAAAACGGGCCAATCCTGCAAACTTTGAAGCCAATGTTAGCCAATTAGGATGTAATATGAAATATCGGACAGATCCGTCTTGAACACATATAGACACTATAGAGATCGTTGGCATCCAGGGAGTGTGCGTGCAAAATTTTGCACCGACCGGGTTAACAGTGCCGGAAATTAGCTGGTAACAGACGGACACACGCACGCACGCACGCACGCACGCACGCACGCACGCACGCACGCACGCACGCACGCACGCACGCACGCACGCACGCACGCACGCACGCACGCACGCACGCACGCACGCACGCACGCACGCACACACACACACACACACACACACACACACACACACACACACACAAGGAGGACCAATTATATGAACACAGGTTGAAAATTGGTGAAGTGGTCCTTTAATTGCATTGTGCCGTATTGAGACAGGACCAACTGTTGTGCTGCTCGCTCCGATTCTTCAGAGATAACGAGGAACCCTGCAGTGTGGAGATGGTCTGCAGGAGAGCAAGTCACATTTACATCCTGGAACAGAGACCAACCTGACAATGGTAGATGTATGCAGTGAGAGCAGAGTTTGTGATAAACACCATCATTTTGTTGTTGTTGTCATGCTGCATAGCCACAGGCGTCTCAGCATTAATCTCACCCTGCATGCTTACCACTATCACTCACATGAGCCTAGCTTGAACCCCGGTCCCCGAGAAAGATCACATCACTTATGTATATATAAAACATATCCTGTATATTTGGGAGTGGTTTGTCCCTTAGCTCTGATCTAGAATCGTTTCTATTTTTCTCACCAACAGGCCCAGATGAGGTATGGACAGGACTGCAGTTCCTCGCTAGCTGTACTGTACAGGAGACCCTGGTCTGCCTTTGGAATGAACTGTGGAACAATGCCCACATGCCCTGACACACCAAAGCTGAAGAGCCATTATATGAGGGTTTATTTGTCACTCACTCATCTAACAATGCAGTATTCTACTGAAAGCTTATAACCCAAACTTGACCCTGACTATTTGCAGATTTACATCACCCATTCCTAGCATCTACTACGCATCTATAGTTCTTCTGAGGAACCATGTTTTTTTAGAGACTGGGTAATACTGTAATACACTCAATCTCGCATAAGGATACTGTTGCCGATAGTATCGCTCTGCATCCTGCAGCCACTCCATCATGTCGGCTACTGACGGGGTGGTGGCAGATCTCTGGGTGCAGGTGGATAGGTCCAGGTTGTCTGTGTTCTCCTCATACAACTGGAAGGCTCCATGCACCTGGTTACTGGTGGCATCCTTCACAGACTGGAGAGAAGCCCTGCCAGAGAGAGAGAGAGAGAGAGAGAGAGAGAGAGAGAAAAGCAGTAGTAATTATGTAACTTATTACATAATGGGTTTGAGTTGAAGGGTAATAACGGTTGAATCTTGCAGATAAGGACATGTATAATGCACATTAATTGCGTTTAAAAGTCTTGTGAATCAAATACATTACTCACATTTTCTCATTGAGCTTGTCCAAGATTATTTCCGTTGCCTCGACGAGCTTGAAGTGCAATCGCTCTTGCAAATCAGGGAAGGAGTTCAGCGGAGTGCTGGACAGTTGGACATTGGAAAGAGCTTTGAACTGCTCTGCTACGTTTCCGAGAGACACGACCAACGGGCTGCATTCAGCCAGTACAGTGTTCCACACTTTCTGGTTGCTTTGGAGACACTGAAAGCACGCCCTCAATTTTTGGTGAAGCGATAGTAACACGGGCTTTGACATTTTAAAGTTTCACAACAGTTTCCACAAGCAAATGCCATCAGATCAAGTCACATATGAACAAAATAAAAATGACCCGGTAATACGAAACGTCTTTCAGTTGTTACAACTTCTTCCTTCTCCACAAACTACGTTGTATTCACAAATCAGGTCTGTTTAAGGTTTATTAAGTCACACTGCTGCCATGATGCTCTTGGTCTGTACACTGCTTTCCGGTCTCGTGATGTAAACACGGCCGTTCTATGCTATGATTGGTCGAAATCAGTGGTGGAAAAAGTACTCACATTTTGTACACTTAAGTAAAAGTATCAATACTGCCAACGTAGACATACCTTTGTTACCAGAATGGGTGCGTTCGGAAATGGCGCAATACAAAGTGCCAGTGCGCTCTGGTGCGCCATTTCCGAACGCCCTACCATTTTTGGAACGCCCTACCAACAGTCATTAAGACATGCGAATCCCTTGACTCCTTCAAAACCGTTCTCAAAGGGCACTGAATTCCAATCAATCAATCAATCAATTAACGCACCCAGCTTGTAGATCGGCTATTTTCAAATGGCTGAAGTGGTAAATGTATGTTTTGTAATAATAATTATCAACATCTGCCTCTGAGATCATGATGTAGTGTGAGTAGAAGTAAAGGTACTGGAAATTAGAAATACTCAAGTAAAGTACAAATTACTTTACACCACTGGTAAACACGGCCGTTCTATGCTGTGATTGGTCGAAATGAAAGTCCGCCGTTGCGCAGTTCAACAAAGCGCCCTGTTTGGCTGATCGGTCAACTTGGCTCCTCCCTCTCCACAGATTCAAAAAATTCTGTTCATTTTTCAGTGAGGCCGTTAAACCCAGAGGGACACCGTCCGGTAGCAACAAAACGACGAGACAACACAAAACACACATTAATACGGTAGGGTAACATACATACAGACCACATATAAGGTTGTGTACATTCCCATTTTATGTAGGACACAGTGTATGCAGCCAGATTATGGTGGAATGAATATGAAAAAGTCAGTCAGCTAGCCTAGCAAACGTGCCCACTTCTCTAATAGCGTTAGCTTACTGTTGCTAACGGTAGCTGTTTAACGTTTAACTAAACAGCAGTGAGTATGGGTGCCAACTGAGTGACTACCAAGCGTTATTTAAATGTTACTGTACAACACAATTGTCTTGTCAGCAGCCGTTCCGCCATACACACAGCCATGGCTCCAAGGAAAAAAACCACGAAACAAAAAAAACACGACGACGTCAAGATGAAGAAGGTGGAAGCCTTCCTTCAGGACTTCGACGGCGAAGGTAACGTGAAGCTCATTCTGTTGCGCAGACGTTAGAAACGATGACATGATAATTACAGGCAGGGTTCATCGCCATGTTTGTGGTGGACATTTTTGTCAAAATGATATTTTTGCCAAGGACATACAAATATTACCAGAAACACGTCCTCCAAGTGGGTTGGGGGACTTTCAGGTTTCCTTGAGGGTGGTCCAAATGGACCATTGTGTACAAATGGAACCAATGGGTCCTTTTACCACTGTTGTACTGGCGAACTCCTAATGGTGTCATAATAAATCAAGAAAACCTAGAGGCTGCAGCTTAACGATCAAAATAAGAAGTACATTGTTCTCTCTTTTTTGGACAAGGACAAGTTTTGCCACAGACACTTGTCTGACATTTCCATACACAGACATTTGTCTGTGTATGGACACATTGATGACCCCTGATTACAACCAATGTTATTGTGTAACAATATCTAGCTACATTCCAGGAATGTGAAATATAATAATTAATTACTAACCGTTGTTGTTTTTGTTTCTACAGTGAAGGCTATAGTTGAAAGGCTGAAAGTGAAGAAAAGCGACCTCCTGAGGAAATCCCAAAACGCTTACGACATGGCTCTGATCAAGCTTCCCAAGCAGATCAGACAAATGAACTGGTTAGAATATTACAGTAAGTATGCACAAAGCTCATCTGGAACAAATCATGTTGACATTTTTTAATTGGACAGGCCCTGAAAAAAAGAAGAGCCATCATGTTCCCCAGTTTAGTTTGTGCCTTGTGCATATATTTTTACTCTGCATATATGCCCATGCTGTGCAGGGAGTAGTGGTAACAGGGGACATCCCCCCCCCACACAGTAGTGTCATGATTTGTCAGAATCCATTATACACGGACACCACGCGCGTAATCAGCGCCTCAAACTGTGACTCCGCCCACCCCCGGGGGAAGTTGTGATTTGCTCTCGTTTACTGCAATGCAATTTGCGGCATTTTAAAAACAATATTGAGCAGAGTAGCGATTATCAAACGTATTTGCAATGTATACGTTGAAAGATCTGTTGCCCGTGGACAAGGCACGCTACCTCCGCAAGTTAGATAGCATCGGCAAAGATGTTTGTCCGTATGTGATTAAGGATTGGACCAAGTTGCATTGGCAGCCATAGAAAATTCTTACCCCAGGCTAAAACCGGATGTGACGTTTTTGGGCGTTCCTGTCTAGCGTGGTGTCAGTGTATTCAATTTGATTTTTTGATTTTGAGATATTGTTGCGTTATAAATGCAAAAAACACACATTCAAATATTTTAACAGTTAAGATCTTTATCAAACTTGATAATACACCAGTTAAGATAAATGTACATAACTACTAACATTTTTAATGCAGTGACAATGGTGTAGTCTACGTTTTCAGGACTGTAAAGAAGATTAGTCTGCGTATTCAATGATCAATTTGTCACAGCAAGTCGGAGTGAGATCCAGGTGGTAAAACCACTGGTTCCAGCGATGTAAAGCGTCAGAACGAGCTGCTATCTTGCTAGAAGGATTATGCAGAGTGTGTGAGGTCGGGCATTCAGAGCTGAGACTTTGGGAAGTATAACATGGGTTTGTCCTAAAGAGCTTAATGTATAAGTACACCCCCCTGGACATGACGCTAGTATGTCGCAGGGACTTGCCCTCAATTCAAGCGTTGATGCTAAGCGCCAAGCAGGGCGGCACTGGGTCCCATTTTCAGAGTCTTTGATATGACCCGGCCGGGGATCGATGCGACCTCCCAGTCCCTGGGACGGCCGGGCACTCTAACCACAAGGCCACTGAGCTGGTAGAGAGTGGTGGTGTGGTGGTGGTGGGTGAAAGTACAGAAGGGGTATTAGTGATTAGAGACATGCTCTTGTTTGTAATATTGAAGTGTGAAATCAAATCTGAATAGTGACACTCCCATTAAAGTGAGTAAACTAGCATTCATTATTTGGTATCTGCCTCTCTCTTAGGGTCAGAGAAAGCCAAGGAACAAGAAGTGGATCAAGAAACGGTGAGAACAGTGGTTTTAATGAACAGAACCAGATAGTGCAGTCTGTTTAGTTGTTTCGGCACCACATGTGTAGGCGGACAACCACCACTGTTACCTATGCCTTGGTACATTCAGTGATTTTCATATCTAGCTTCTCTCCTGTCTGTTTACAGAGAGATGTGGCTGCCAAGGTTGATACTGTCCTGGCTGTGGTCCATGACATCGCTCCAACAGTCAAGAAAAGTAAGTGCAGTACAGCCGCTTGACTCATCCACCCATCTGTCCTAAGAGACCATTACTGGTAATACTGCTGATATTAATCATACAGCACACCTAGTTTACACACACAAGCTTAGCTCTCAGGCTTTTTTGTGTTTTATCCTTTTGACGGCTATCAAGTACAAACTTATGTGTGCGCATTTTTTTTGCTCGAATTTTGTCTTCCAGCAGCATCCAAGAAAAAGGCCCCAACCAAGTCGAGCTCGGAGGATGAGGAGAACAATCCAACTGTGACAGTGAAGAAGGTGGTTACTGTTTTCCACGCCCAGACACAGAACAAACAAAAAAAATATGTACTATATTATAGACATGAAGTTTAAGTAGATGTGCAGCTGCATTTTTACCATAGACAGTGGTTGATTTAACGGTTTGTGTTTCACAATTCAGGGAAGAACTGCAAAGAAGCCACCTCGAACTACAGCTAAAAAAACTGCAGCCGGCTCTGTCACCAAGCAGAACACCTCTGTTAGAAGGTAAGATGGATATCTATATTTCTAATGTATTGAGTGTGATATTTTTTTTGGGGGGGGGGGGGGGGGGGGGGGGGGTCTAGCCTCTACCACGATTTTGTTGCTTTGCGCAATCTCAATATCGACTCCTGTAGTCTAGCGTCTAGAGGAGTAGTCACCTCCCAATGTATGAATGAATGAACCATTGTCAAGCGCTTTGAGCACTTGGAAAAGCGCTATAAAAATGCAATTCATTAGTAATATTGATTCCTCAGGCGTAAAAATAATTTGCTACTCTAAAAATGTGTGGATGTATGTTCCAAGTTTGCTGCAAGCTTCTCTGGCAAACAGAATAGGAGCTGACTGGAATTATGATAATAATAATGTACCTCAGATCGAATTGAATCGCTCAAATGTATTGTGTCAAAGTTGAATGCATCTCAACAAGAAAATGTATTGTGACGGGAATGTGAAACGTCTTGATAATATGTGATTCACGCACAGGGGTGAAAGTGGGCCGGAACGGTCCGGAGCTCCGACCCGGTAAGACATGACCGGCCGGAGCGCACCGGAGCTATCAAAATACTATATTAAATAACCTGCCAAAACGCATGTCCAAGAGGAAAACAATCAAAACATAATCTACTAACGTCAGAATCGGGGTTTCTTAATAAAAAGTGCTTCTGAATTGTAACAGTGTGTTTGTGTCAGCCAGCGTAATGATCCGTTGTTATTTTAATAATCCACCACCGCACGGCACGGACTGGAGGAGAAGAGTTTGGTTTCTCCCTTCGGTTCGCTCGCAGCATCGCCGTGCAGACAGTACCAGTTCACTTTGCAGGTTGGAAATCCGCTATAGAGCGGATACGGAAACGGACGTTTGTCTGACTAAGGTATACGTGCAAATGACCGGATATAGAAGGCGGGCTCTCTAATCCACTAACGTTCAAACCATGTTTCTGGTTGGCTGACAAGACTGGCACAACGCAATACTTAGTTCTGATTGGTTCATAAAAAACAAAAACAAAAAAACAGGAAACTAATAATGAAATGCCGGTGGCAACTGTTTTGAGAAGTAAACTAAAAAGTCAGCAGAAGAATGCGCTAAAAATATATATAAGCAAAATGGCAACGCAACCAACATTAGCTCAGCTCTTTAAGAGAAAGGAAAGAGTTGAAGAAGATAATGTCATTAAAGACAAAGTTAGAAAAACAACCAAGACCATACAGTTGCATGACAGAGAGTGACAGATGGGGAGGAGGAGGCAGAAGTGGCAGCAGGAACAGCATCAAGCACAGGTAATAATAATAATAATAATATTATGAAATTCCTGATATTATATCAGGAATTTTATAGCACAGTATAACTGTGCAAAAAAAAGCAGTTTTCTATGCATTTCAGGGGTACTGTGGGTTTACTTTGAACCCCAAATGTTATTGGCACAGTATAAAAAAAAGCAGTTTTCTATGCATTTCAGGGGTACTGTGGGTTTACTTTGAACCCCAAATGTTATTGGCACAGTATAAAAAAAAGCAGTTTTCTATGCATTTCAGGGGTACTGTGGGGTTTGAACCCCCAATTTTTTTATTGGCTGTGCCAAAAAAAATGAGTTTTCTATGCATTTCAGGGGTACTGTGGGGTTTGAACCCCCAATTTTTTTATTGGCTGTGCCAAAAAAAAGCAGTTTTCTATGCATTTCAGGGGTACTGTGGGGTTTGAACCCCCAATTTTTTTATTGGCTGTGCCAAAAAAAAAGCAGTTTTCTATGCATTTCAGGGGTACTGTGGGGTTTGAACCCCCAATTTTTTTATTGGCTGTGCCAAAAAAAAGCAGTTTTCTATGCATTTCAGGGGTACTGTGGGGTTTGAACCCCCAATTTTTTTATTGGCTGTGCCAAAAAAAAGCAGTTTTCTATGCATTTCAGGGGTACTGTGGGGTTTGAACCCCCAATTTTTTTATTGGCTGTGCCAAAAAAAAGCAGTTTTCTATGCATTTCAGGGGTACTGTGGGGTTTGAACCCCCAATTTTTTTATTGGCTGTGCCAAAAAAAAGCAGTTTTCTATGCATTTCAGGGGTACTGTGGGGTTTGAACCCCCAATTTTTTTATTGGCTGTGCCAAAAAAAAGCAGTTTTCTATGCATTTCAGGGGTACTGTGGGGTTTGAACCCCCAATTTTTTTATTGGCTGTGCAAAAAAAAAGCAGTTTTCTATGCATTTCAGGGGTACTGTGGGGTTTGAACCCCCAATTTTTTTATTGGCTGTGCCAAAAAAAAGCAGTTTTCTATGCATTTCAGGGGTACTGTGGGGTTTGAACCCCCAACATTTTTTTGGCCACGCCGCTTCGCGGCGCGTCCGGGTGTCGTCGCAGAATGACATTTCTGGGAGCTCCTGTAAGAAATGAAAGCCACTTTCACCCCTGAGTATAACATCAAGATACTGACAGAAAAAGTAAAACACACAATAAATAAATAAAGGAAAACCATATTTAATTTAACGGTACAAATAGAATGGTATTCTATTGGTGGTATAGAATGATAAACCTCAAGGCAGGTATGGTATATTTAGCAGCAATGAGAAGAAGGTAAAAGGCATACACATATTCATTAAATTCACTGTGTATCGATGATGGAGGGTGTCGGTGAGTCAGTCTCTGTTTGGTTGTTCAGCCTGAGCAAATCAGAGCACCAGAAGATGAGCAGAAGTGAGCAGCAAGCCACGGACAGATACACAGAGGGCACACGGACCAGTTGGCCTCAGTGGTTTTGCTCCTCGACCTCTTAGTGGGTACCAAGGCGTGCGTGTGTGTGTGTGTGTGTGTGTGTGTGTGTGTGTGTGTGTGTGTGTGTGTGTGTGTGTGTGTGTGTGTGGCGGAATCCCAGTAATGCCCCAAAATGCATAGAAAACCATGCTACATCATATACATCATATCTATCTATCTATCTATCTATCTATCTATCTATCTATCTATCTATCTATCTATCTATCTATCTATCTATCTATCTATCTATCTATCTATCTATCTATCTATCTATCTATCTTCTTCTTTGACCAACAGTGAGCAAGGGTGAATAGTACCAACCATTTGCCATTTTGGCAATTTTTTTTGGGGGGGGGGGGGGGGCTCTACCCGTCCCACACGTTTATCTGTGTTGCTCATTCCACAAATGCCTGGTCGTGAAAGAAACATGCATGTGCCTCATTTGTGGAATCTGATGTTATTTTTTTAACAAAGCCCCCAGGATATTGCTAACTATTTTAATAACGTTTCTTTTTTTAACAAAAAGGTGAACAATCTAAGACAGAATCTAAGTGGCACGGATCACAATCATTGTGACCTGATAAATAATTAAATAATGGAGGGCAAAATATTATATTATTATATGTTTGTTAATTGAAATGGTGTAGATGTGAGTAATTTAAAATGTATTATTTAATTTACTAGTAGTGCACACATTGTGGTCTGACGATTATTTCTCCTGCCTGGAAATAAAAAGGTCTGGGTTTCCGAGGTGGTCAGACCGAATCAGCCAATCAGGTAAGATCTGCAAAGAAAGTATAATGTTGTACTGTGTACTAGTAGGATGTGGCAGACAGTGGCAGACCACAGCTGAGCTATGGATTTTCCAGTATGTTCTTATCAAGCCATGGATGGGCTTATTGCTGACGTTGTTGTTGTCACCACTAATTAAAAAAAAAGCGCTCTAAACCGGACCAAATTGCTCTAGAACCGCTCTAGAACCGCAAAAGATTGTGCGTGCGCTCGCGAACTGGGCTGCTGGAGAATCGTCCCCTGTAGGTTGTAAGCCAGAGATACGTCACTGAGGGGGATTTCAGCGCCGCATTTGATGTCATTGATCATGATATTCTACTTGATAAGCTTATATGCAGTGGTGGAAAGTAACTAATTACTTTTACTTAAGTACTGTACTTAAGTACAATTTTGAGGTATTTGTACTTTACTTGAGTGTTTCCAATTTCCAATTTACTTCTACTCCACTACATCTCAGAGGCAAATATTGTACTTTTACTCCACTACAATTATTTGAAAACTTTAGTTACTAGTTACTTTGGAGGTTTTAATTTTGATTAGAAAACATGAACCACTTCAACATACATTAACCACTTCAGCCCTATACATTTCAGCCATTTGAAAATAGCCGATCTACAAGCTCACAATGCGTCGCAACTCGCCGCATTGTGAGCTTGTAGATCTGCTATTTTCAATAGATTTTGTACACATTTTGAACTTGTGAAATGGCACATTCTGCACAATGAGTACTTAAGTAAAACAATTAAGTACTTTTTCCACCACTGCTTATATGTTATGGTTTAAGCCAATCGGCGACTATACTCTGATGAGGAGTTGTCTTTCTTTAACACAGAAGGTAGTTTATCCAATTGTAGTATGCTAGCATGTGGGATTCCTCAGGGAAGTTGTTTTCAATATTCACTAATAATTACTTGTCCTCTGCTGTGAACAACGCAGGTATAACAAGATGATTCCACTGTACATTATGCTGCAAGCTCATGCCATTAATTAAATCAAGTTTTGTCTAGTGAGCTGAATATAGTTTATGATTGGATAACAACCAACAAATTAGCATATGCAAAACTAAGAGCATTGTCTTTGGGGCACGACACAAATTGGTTACTACACCTAAACGTATCCATAGCTGGTGAGCCCATATAACAGGTGGACAACGCCAACTTGCTGGGCATCGTCCTTGACAGTCAACTATCGTTGACTGAGTAAATAAATACAATAGTCTGCAAAATGGGCAGAGGTATTGCAGTCACAAGAAAGTGTCTATCTTATGTACATTCTGACATCCTGGGTCAAGTTTCCAAATCGTTCATTTTGTGTCACTTGGATTATTGTTCGACTGTATGGTCATCTACGTCTAAAATTAATCTAGCTAAATTACAGGTTGTACAAAATAGGGCAGACAGACTTGTTCTGGGCTGTTCTATAAGAACTATATGCACTCTAGCCTCTCATGGCTCACTATCTAGCAAAGGATTTCCTCAAGCTTGGCCACATCTTTCTTTTGCGTTATCAATCAAAGATGCCCTTGTTTTTGTTTCACCAAATAGATTATTGTCAAGATACACACACTCACAATACAAGACTTGCTGTTAATGGTCATATTGTTGTACCTAGTTCAAAGACAAAAGTAATTTATAGAGCTATAGAATAGATTATTGGAATATTTTAGCACTTGACATCCGTCTAACAAAAAATAAATCAGCCTTCAAGAAAAAAGTAGTAATCTACTTGAATATAGATGACCATAGTTGAAAGAACAACTTTAGGCTAAATACATTTATTTAAGTTATTCTGTACCAGTGTTTATGTTTCAATCGTGGTTTCGTAGTTTAAAAAAAATAAAATAAATATATATAGCCTCTCTCTCTCTCTCTCTCTCTCTCTCTCTCTCTCTCTCTATATATATATATATATATATATCGTGTGTGTGTGTGTGTGTGTGTGTGTGTGTGTGTGTGTGTGTGTGTGTGTGTGTGTGTGTGTGTTTTGTAATATGTTTTGTGTGGACCCCGGGAAGACTAGCTGACTGTCATGGCATCAGCTAATGGGGATCCTTTTTTAGTGAGTTGTAGTGGGGAACATGTGTATGTGGCTCACTTCAATTGTATCCTCTATGTGTGGGTTTGCTATTTCCTACTATGTCTGCTGTGTTGTGGCTGAAGTTGAAGTATGTGATCTGTGGAAGGATGGTTGTACTGGTTCATAGGCCTATTCCTTATGACTGTTACAGTTTTTGTTACTCTTTTTTTTCCTTTTCGTTCTTTCTTTCTTTCTTTCTTTCTTTCTTTCTTTCTTTCTTTCTTTCTTTCTTATGTTTATGTCTTCCGTATTGACAGTGCCATCACAAGTAAATCCTTGGCTGTGTTTGTCTATGTGTTGCGTCCAAAACAAAAGAACAGTACAGTATGGGTACATTATAATTTTGGCCATTGCTCTGGACAGGGCCCCTGCCCAGGGTCCATATATGAAGCTGGCCTGTTCTGACATCACACCACTCCATATTTATATAATTGTCTCCACCAGGCCGAAGGCATGGGGAGAGAGTATGTTTTAGAAATGTTTTAGTCCACATTTTCTTGCATGCAGGGTCCCTGACACAAACTATTTTCCGATGGGGGTCCACGTCCAAATACATTATATTCAATCAATTAGGCGGTCCCGGACATGACAATGTTTGATGACCACTGAGGTTTAGATGGGTTCCTGTGTGTGCTCAGACTATAGGAACTGTCCACAGTGGTTACCCAACACATCAGTCTGGGCCTGTCAAGCCAGTTATTAATTGGCCTGCAGTATGTATTGCTCCCGTAATTAAGCATGACATGGAACATGTCGAACGCATGGTGATTAAACGCGTGACAAAAGCCACACACTGACGCACGACACACTATTTTGTTTGGCTTGGAGCTACGAGCTACATGACAATGGGCAAATACGTATTTCAGAATGTCTCTATACTCATTGCACAGCGTGAATGTAGAAAATGTCAGTAGTTTTAAAAGCGGAGACTGCATAACAAAAGAGCATTATTTAAAAACATAAATTCAATTTCCGATTTTTCGATTGTTGTATAGCCTACCAGTTTTACCACTTTTAAACTGTTGTCACGGTTTAACGGTTGCATTGTTTTTTCCTTCCTTTCTTTTGCCATTTTGCAATGGGGTGTGGCCACAGCCAGGGCCTATGGGGAACCTCATAACTGGACAACAACAAGGCATCCATGTATCAAATTTCAAACTGTGTGTGCGCGTAATTTTCCTGAGGGGGGAAAAAGAAAGATCATGTAATAGTGATGCTATATGATAGACTATATTAACACAATCAGCGCCGGATTTCTTTCAAAATTGGAGCTCGGGGTGCCGGGCAGATATGGCAGCTTTTACTCTGAAAGCCCCCCCTTCCGTTTCGTACAAAAACCGGGAGGCATAATGTTGCTTGCTTATACCTTTACGGTGATTACGATAAAGTCTCTCTATAAGCGTTAATATTCCGGGCGAGAGGCATGTTGAAGTCAGAAACGAAGACAGACGTATACCCATCTGGTCAAAACCATGGAGAGCTCCCTAGATTACGCGCGGCGAGCCTTTCTTTCTGAGCGTTAAACAAGGAAGGAAAAAAAAGAAAAAAATCTGAATATCTTTTTCCCGTTTGATATCAATGAAAAAGCGCTAGGACGTGTGAACACGTCCTCGTAATCCATCGGTTAGATTAGCTAGGATGGCTCCACACATCGTATGGTCTGAATGTGTTAACGTTAAAAGCAGTTTAACGCCTCATGAAACCGATATTATTCTGCACCTGACCTTGAATCCTTCGTTTAATAGGCACTCGTTCCTCTTTCATGATTGTGGATGACTGTAGAAAGCATACCGTTACAAAAAACATAGTATATATGGTCTTGTTCCGTGTCGGTGAGTTGTCGCACTCCTCTGTGCGCTTCACCTATAGTCCGCGTGGCAGCCCATGTAGCCCATCTGTAAGCGTGTAAAAGGAAATATGCCTCCCTGGGTCGTACACGATGAGCCCTGGGAGGTTTGTCTCATGAGCACGCGGTGTGTAAATCGCTGCCCTACATAGCTGCACCCCTCACCTCTTCTGTCACTTCACGGGGCATGGCTTACCTGGAAGGGCCTGCTTAACAGGGAGAACATGCGGCACACAATCCTATGTGAAGCCTGCTCAGTGGACTTAGTCACTTTTTAGATTCAAAGCATTCACAGTGCGGTGTCAGGACTAGAGGGGGGCGGGGGGGGGGGGGGGGGGGGGGGGGTACTGGCAATTGGGGTATGGGTGAGTGTGGTGGGGGGGGGGTATTGAAAAAAGGGAAATACTGGACTTAATATTAGACTCAAAATCCCATTAGAGATGGACTGCAGGAAATTGAGCGGAGGGCACCGGAGGGTCGCCTTAACACAAGACAAGGCTAGAGAGGACTCTTTGATGGGAGGGGTGGCAAAGGGGATGTCCCCCATTGCAGACCTTCTTTCCCCCCTTTTTTTGTTTCCACCTTTCCGAGCCGTCAAGCTGGGGAAAAAATGCCTGAAGTGAAACGTATCATTACAGGATCTGTGTCCGCAGAGGAGCACCGCCAGAAGCAGCAGGTGACTTATCTGCCATTGACGGAGGCCTATGGGGTAATATGGCATGCATGAGAAGCTGTTCCTCCCTCTCTGAACGCTGGTGTCCCTGAGTAGCCTGAGGACTTGCTGAGGTGGTAGAGCTTAGCTTGGCCCTCTTGTATAATTAGTCTCCTGAACCATGTAGGATTGTGTTTCTACAGTAGACAGCTGGCCTGTTCTTACTTCACTTACTATACCTCGCTCACCCCCTCACTCTCTCTCTCTGTCCCTTACATAGGCACGAACTCATGCACGCATGCAGGCACGCACGCACGCACGCAGGCAGGCAGGCACGCAGGCACGCAGGCACGCACTCACGCGCAGATTAGACACACCTTACAGACTGACATGTGGAAACAAGGTCGACCATGCGCTGCTCCCGTGCTTGCCGTTAGGGTTAGGTTAGGGTTTGAGCCGGGTAGGTTGCCGGTCTAATGACCAATAGTATGTCTAAACTAAAGCCTACGCACTTTAGTTTAGACTCACTCACTCACTCACACACACACACACACACACACACACACACACACACACACACACACACACACACACACACACACACACACACACACACACACACACACACACACACACACACACACACACACACACACACACACACACGTGCGCGTACTGTACTATCCACACATGCCCACACGTAGAGTTGATGGTCGGTGGCCAAAAAGCTGTCAAGATCTATACGCTATATACCGGAGTGTTCAGCAGTGGCCTGAGTGTCTTTGTCACTGCCGAGTCCGACCTTCATCTGCAGAGCTCAGGACCAGCCTGCAGTGTTGGATGTACTCTGTAATGCTGTTCCTATTTATGCATGCAACTAACTATACAGTATGCTGTCTGTGCATTCATCGTTCTGTCTGTCTGTCTGTCCGTCCGTCCGTCAGTCCGTCCGTCCGTCCGTCCGTCCGTCCTACACTCATAAGTCTTGCTCATATTTCCACAGCACTGGCCTAATTATTCACCCTACATTAGTGTGACCACAGTACTGTGGCCATTTTCACCTGCTATTCCACTATCACAGAGTGACAAATGAAGGAATAAATGACTGGAGGCCGGGTCTGCGCGCCTGCCTTGTTACGGCAAAGAATGATTAGAAAGGAACTCGCCAGTAGATCAAATGATCAGGTCATTGTGAACCATGCATGGGGAGTGATTAACGACACAGGCAATCTGTATGAATGGCCATTTTGTGATCTCTGCCTTAACTTTTATAGTTGGACTTCCATTAAAGAAATGGACATTATATCGTCTTAGATATATTGCCACTGTAACGCCCGTCATTTCTGCTACCCAGTAGCCTACACCTTAACACCTATAGCTGCTCAACATGATTTGCAATTTAAGCATTTAGCAAACACTCTTATCCAGAGCGATTTACAAAGTGCAAGATCAAATTAAACAACACAAACCCTAGTCAACAAACGATAGGGCAAATTGTCACATAAATAGCCTACAGTGCAAAGAATGAAATGAAATGAAATGATTACTATATTTACCCAGGGTATCTGGGCTAAGCTCAAGAACTTGTTTCCAGCCAGGCCCTGCTCAATACAATTCAGTACTACAAACTAACTTATGATCCTAGGATACCAGGTATACATCAAACTGAGCATAAACAACATGCTATCGAAATAACAGTGTTATCCGTAGTTTGTGAACGGTATGAACAATAAATAACCAAAAAATACATCTGCATAAAAAGCAGATGTAAAGTAGCATATATCACACAATAGGTGGCAAGTGATACAAGGGATGTGGAACGCAAGGTGGTGAGGTGTGAGGCTATTGACAGCCCATTCATCCAAACAGAAAAGTCCTGTCTAATTGTATTAAACAACGTCAAACTCACCAACATTGCAGTACGGAAAGCGTGAATTATCCTCTTTCTATTTGGACGTTTTTGTTTAATAAAACAACACCGTAGACATGTTATGAGCTACTTTCTGTCAAGAAATTCCTTGCAGATGATTATTTATTTCAGAGTTTGGAAGCGCTCGTTTTCAGTAAAGCAACCTCCTGTTGCCTCCTGCGTTATGTGCAAATTCAAAACAGGTGGTAAGCATGGGCCGTTGAGTGATATTCAACGAGCACTTCCAAACAGGAAGTAGCTCATCATAACATGTCTCGTGGATTTTCATGAAACAAACAATTTGCAGATAGAAAGAGAGCTGCAATGTTGGTGTGCTTGACGTTGTTTCAAGTTGCAACTTGCACCTTTAGCACATTGCTGGCAAGATGAATGCGGTCTGCATATGGTCAATAGGGCTTATGGGGCTCCACTGAGTGCGTCGCGTTGCTTTCGGACGTCCGACCTGCTCCACCACCACCGGCTTTTGGAAAATGTCACCAACATTCATAGAATTATTATGGATAAAAGTATAGCTCATCTATTGTATCAAAGTACACGTTGAATCCGTATGACGAGTATACCTGTCCAAGACCTACCTGATGCTGGGTACAGATGACGAGCAGGCTTGTCTTAAGGCGTGATATCGCTATAGCACAGAGCGCCAAAGTCCTGACATCATTCGCTCGTCCCCTCGATTCCCCTGGTTCATGGAAGTAATTTCTCTATGGAGAATAACATGGGCTCATCTTAAAATCGTTTCATATAAGCATTGTGGTCCAAAAATAAACAAGCTGTCTCTGCGTTATTGTCAGGGATGTGTCTCTGTATGGTTTGCGACAGTCACTAGCTCATATATGTCTGTTTCTAGCGAAAATGTAACTAATTCAGTAGCAGTAACAATAGCGTTTTCTCTCAGTCAGTTGATTCTTCATATCCATATGAGTGAAACGGCCGGGATGACATGTTTATTTTTCAAACACAGTTCTTATATGATGCGACTTCGGTGCTCTATACAGAAGAGTCTAGGACACTTGACAGCTTGTAAAGTTGGAGTGTTGACCAGGGCAACAGATAATTGATCTATGTGTGTGCGGAAAGGGATGTTTACAGTAGCACTGAAGGGAAAAGTATACAGTATAGGCTACGTATAATGATCTCCGTTCTCTGCTAGTTTGACCTGATGTACTCCCAAAGCAGGTCAAGATGATGCATATAACCATGTCATAATGGGTGAACATTTGGCGAAAATAGGCAAACATTCGGTGAAGCAGAGCAGCTTATAGCTTACAGTCCATTGCAGCTATTTTCAGCAAAGATATTTGGTGCTGGAAGAACAAAAGGAGACCCCTGGGGGTCAAAAAAGTATATGTCTGAAATTCTTTATTGGGACTAATAGGGTTTAAGTTTTACCATGCCTCATATTTCCTCCTCACCGGTATGATTGTCTGGCTTTTCGTTTACATTGAAACCCGTTGAAGTGGCTGAATAGGTCACAGAAAGAAGCCTTCGTCTGCTGAGCTCACATGCTCTTTTTTCTGCAGATCAGAGCTCTTCCAGGAGTTGATCATAGATAACTTAAGCCCTAATGACATTTTGAACCTAGCCACTCTATCAGCACTATTTTTATGACGCAAAGAGGTTAAAAATCCCACTAGTAGCCTCTAGAGCAGGGGTTCTCAACCTTTTTGGCCGGGGACCCCCGGAAATGCTTTGGCAATGTCTCGGGACCCCCGCCCCCTCCCGACCCCCAATATGAATTGACTGCTACAATAACCTTAATAATAGAGACAATACACCAAATATAAATATTGAAATCATTAGGGAAGGTGTATGCATGTACTATGTGTACTATGTAAACTCTTCATTTCCATTTTCCAGCCATTCAGTTTGGGGACCCCCCAAAATAATATTGCGACCCCCCGAGGGGTCGCGACCCACGGGTTGAGAACCCCTGCTCTAGAGCAGCGGTTCCCAAGCTTTTTTGAGTGGTGTAAACCACTCCTACAACTGGCTTTGTTAGTTTACGTGTCTGTCTGTCTGTTCGTACCAAAAAATGAGCAGAGGTTGCTATGGTCACCCGGTTCACACGGGTGTGATTTAATTACGTCAGACATTATGTCAGACCACAGCTGATCATTCTATATAAGACCTTACACCACTCAGTTCACACGGGTGTGATTTTTTTTTTTACCCCGGGACCCAAACTATAGTGAAAATACCAGATCTACAATGCCTCAACTCCTACAGTACATTCCAAGTGCTTATCAGGGTGGGGGTCCCCAGTGCAAATATGATTATTTTGGGGGATCACGGTCTGGAAAGGTTGAGAGCTATACTGCCATATAGGACTGATACCAATGTATGTGGTTTACCTCTAAACGCTGGTATCCTAATGGGGAAAATCATTTTAACCCAGTGAACCTGTTCTCTTTGTTTGTTTGTTTGTTGGTTCTTCCGGGTGCTTCAAAACGCCACTGAGCAACTTCAACTGAAATGAATAGCGGGGGGCGGGGCTATCTCTCTGGTCTAGTCTCTATCCTTTTAATAATCTATGGTATCTACCCTATAGGGGACACGGGGAGAACATGCAAACTCCACACAGGAAGGTTTTCCTGTTTCTTTCTTTCTTTCTTTCTTTCTTTCTTTCTTTCTTTCTTTCTTTCTTTCTTTACACGTCCCAGGGCAGCCACTGCAAACCAGTTATGGCGTTGTGTTTGCTCCAATATTGACCTTCTGTCAAATTAATAACGTACTGACTAACTCTTAATTACCTTTCATTCTTGAATACGTGGTCTGCCTTAAAGATGGAGTGCCATGATTTTTTTCCACCCTAAAACATGATCATCAGGTCTTATTGTTATATAAGGAGGAAGAACTTTTTCAAAAAAGTGTACAATGTCGTTTTTATGTGGGCACCCCCACCAGTTCATTAAGTATGCCTGGTTTGCCTATAGTGGGTCCACAGCCCACAGCTGTAGTTGTATGATAAAGGGGGAGGGGTTAGGGGAGGGGCTGATAATGTGCTATATACTGTTTATTTCATTGGCTTGACTGTTTGACTGTCAAGGGTTCAGCCTCCAGGAAGATACCCTAAATACAAAGGGAATACATCATTGCACACTGTCACCTCATAGACACATGCAAAACTGGAAAATACAAAAATTGTGAAAGAAGTGTCCATTGGTCTGGAAACGCCAGAAAGCCCATCTTTATGTTTGCATATGGGCTTTATTGTACATAAGGCCATTTGAGTTGGTCATAATGGGTCTGCGGCTCTGCGCTGTCATATTGTAGACCTATAGTACACAATTATGGACGTGCAGAGAGTGTTAAGAGGGCACTTTTGGGCAAAAATTGCAAAAATAGCAGATCTACAAGTTCTCAACGTGTCATGCTGCGACGTGTTGATAAGCTAGATATGCTTTTTTCGGGGCGCAACCCAGCACTCTTTAGCTATAGTGGAGATGCGGTGTACGACATTTCTAAATAAATTTGTTCAACGCAAAATGCTGCATTCAAGTTCAGGAGACTTCGTAAAACAAGCAATAATCCTGAATGCTGCGGCATGTAATGGAAAGGAGTGGCATTTGCATTTCTTTCACCGCAGTAAATTCTGCATTTGTGGTCTGGAAAGGGCAGTGCTTTTATAGACGGGTAAAAGGGCAGGGGCTTAAGCCACCTTTGATGTCTATGTGTGCACGTCCCTGTTGTGAACTGAAGGAACTGTCCTTGCCCTTGCATGTGATGTGACTGATCACACTGGTGACAACCCACAGGACTGTGGCAGCACCACCATTAGCCTCGGTACCCAGGCGTTTATTTCCATTCGCGTTCGGCTCAAAAAATGAAAGCCTGGGGGAACGAGAGACATTTCCTGGTCTAGGTCTAGAGAGTAGGAGTAGACTACAGTGCAGAGGGGTGTCGCTTTCCTCCGCTGATTTCTACCATGGGGAGGGGAGGGGCGGAGGGGGGCAGGGGTGGGGGCTCAGATCGGTGAACCAATATTCTCCAGCGAAAGTCTCAGCCGCGACCCGCCCCTCTAGACCAGAAACCTAACACGTTAGGCCAGGCTACACTTAAAACGGATCAAACTGATCAACGCTGCCCTCATATCTATGGTATGGAATATGGTAGAGTTAATATTGAAGGCATTTTACCATACATTACTCTGATAATTTGTCTTTGGTTTGGAAGAGAGAGAGAGAGAGAGAGAGAGAGAGAGAGAGAGAGAGAGAGAGAGAGAGAGAGAGAGAGAGAGAGAGAGATAGGCGAATTGGCTGGGCCCCATTCAACGCCATTGTATACTTGTCAATAAACACACAGCTATGACTGCATTACATTACAACGGTATGACAGCGCCATACAGCAACATTGTTTCAAAATGTCAGATCTTGTTTTACTGGGTTGACTAAGCAGTGGGTGATGAGTGGTAGAAAGAGATGGACACTGAATGACACGCTGACATTAATGAGAGAGACATTGAAGTGGAAAAGTCAAGAAACAAAGCCGGCCCATGTGGTCCATTCACTGTTGTCACACCTGCTGTTCCCAGAAACATGTGGCTATCGGTTTTCAAACAATCATTGAAATGGTGCTGAACTAGTCTCTGTCAGTTTTATGCCAGTGTGAAAATATGGGAAAGGTGAACCCTATCGGTTTCAGCAGTTATGTTGCTTATTATTATTATTATTTTTTGCTTTTCTTTGTAGCTCCTCTACAAGTACAATTTATTAGTACATCCAACACATGTCTGTTGGATGTACTAACTAATACATTGCACTTAAGGGAGCTACAGCTTTCTTTGGTCTAGCACCTTCCGTATTATTCTGTCCAATAATCCCATTAAAAACACAAATCTGTTTGTCTAGGAGAGAGAGAGAGAGAGAGAGAGAGAGAGAGAGAGAGAGAGAGAGAGAGAGAGAGAGAGAGAGAGAGAGAGAGAGAGAGAGAGAGATTTTAAAAACCTTGATTTAGACGTTGTCATCGCACTTCTTCTCACTCAACATTCAAAGTAAGATTCAAATACTTCATGAGCCTTATACCAAAGCTACAAATACATAAGGTGTTTTACCTGGAAAAATATGAAAGTTATTCAAGATATGCAGTATAGGCCAGATGTGAAGTAGGTCATGGAAGTAGCAACAGGCCACATCTCTTCATGTGTTTTAGGTTTTATTTTATTTTATATGTAACCTCAATGGCAGTCGGATCAGGCTGAAACTTTGCGCAACTATGGAGTCATGCAGCATAGATACTTCCAACAGTACTGTGTAGAAGACTGATGTCATAGTAGATTCATATTAGATCCTGTATTGTTAGATCCTCTCCAGATCCCTCACTACTATACCTGTGGTGAAGGGACCATATTGTATGCCTTGAGAGGCTTCTCACTCTGGGAGTGATACTTCATTTGCATGCTGGCTTAGATCTGGGGGTCACGCTACGCAGCTCCTCGTGTACATACCATAGACGTGATTCTATGCATCGCATGTGAAGAAAGTTCAACACTTTTCAACTCTGGCAGTGGGTGGGAGGCATGAGGCACAAACGCAACAATTTGACAGTAGTGTGCCTGCTTATCAGTGGTGGAAAAAAAGTACTCAATTATTTTACTTAAGTAAAAGTATCAACTGCAGTATAAAAGTCCGGAATTCGAATTCCGAAAATGTACTTGAGTGAAAGTACAAAGGTATTGACATAAAAATGTACTTACAGTACCAAAAGTAGAAAGTGCTCATTGTGCAGAATTTCCCATTTGAAGTTTTCAAATGTATAAATGTTTTTGGAAAATAGCTGATCTACAAGTTCACAATGCGTCGCATCGCGGCGCATTAAACGAAATAATTGTAGTATTACAATATTTACCTCTGAAATGTAGTGGAGTAGAAGTAAAAGGACTGGAAATTGGAAATTCTCAAGTAAAATAAAAAATACTTCAAATTGTACTTAAGTACAGTACTTAAGTAAATGTTCTTACCGGTAGTTACTTTCCACCACTCCTGCTTATCGCTACACCTGCCAGATTACCAGTGCCTCTCTAGCTGCCCGCTCGCCCCCTCTCATTACCAGTGCCTCTCTAGCTGCCCGCTCGCCCCCTCTCACTGAAAAAGAATTAGGCACGTCAGTCACTTCCCATGTGAAAAGTCCTTTATTCTTGCACGCAAGGATGCTAATTCTCTCTACAAACTCAAAATGCATACTGCGTAATATGTCCAAAAATAGCACTTCTCCTAGGAAGATCATTTAACCAGTCTCTTCAGCCATCACGTGTAGATGGAAAGGTTAACTAGTGGCATTTTGAAGTCTAAAGCACTTTAATGACAAGCTGTAATTTTAATTCAATTAATTATGCAGAGACAAATGTGCCGGGTTTTAAAGTATGAACGCTCCTGTCTGGTATTAATGTCACGTTGTTGCTGTCGAGCAGAAACCTTGTATCTCCACATTTCAAGTTTTTGTTTAATATATTTTCATGATTGCCTGTCATACCTACAGACTATACAGTGTAAAAAAGTAGCAAAAATTGTCAATATACAAGTTCACAATGTGTTGCGCGTTGTTGATGAGCTAATTTTTTAATCTATAAACTGAAAGTGAAAGTGGTTTTGACAGTCTAGCTGTGCCCATGTCTGTTTGTTCATTTAGTTTTGAAGTGTTTAACCAATGAAGACTATTAACACAAGCTTGTGACTAAATCATAACCACATTGGATCAATTGGAATAGCAGCTCTTTTTCAGTGGCGATTTACATGAAGTACTGTACTTACAATTTTACTACTTTACTTGAGTACGTACATTTTTCAGTACTTTTACTTCTACTCCACTACATTTATTAGAAAAATGTGATTATTATTACAAGACATACATTAACCACTACATTTCGGCCATTTGAAAATAGAAAGCTTGTGAGCATTGTGAGCTTGTAGATCTGCTATTTTAAAAATATTGTAATACATTTGAAAACTTCAAATGGGACATTCTGCATACTGAACACTTTCTACTTTTGGTAAGCCTACTTTCAGTACATTTTGCTGACAATACTTTTTTAAGTAAATTTAGAATTCTGGACTTTTACTTTTTCTACTAGAGTATTTCTATATTGCAGTATTGATACTTTTACTCAAGCAGAAAATGTGAGTACTTTTTTCCAGTAAATGTTTGGACATACAAGGTCTCCGCCCGCGCCAGCAACGCTATCAGTTCAGCTAATCTATCTGTAGTCTCAGAGATCATAACCATAATTCCTTCACAGCCCAGACGCCACGCCATCAATTCGAGGGACAGTGCATTTAACCTACTCTCTGAGTTTCCCACAAGTGGTAAGTGTTCCCTCAGCTATAGACTTATATTATGTATTTAAAGCATGGATCCTATCTTACGCTTTTAATTAATTCCATAAATCATTATTAATAACCTTTAAAGTCCCCTCCCCCCACACCCCCATCTGCGTGGTTATAATCACCGCAGTCAATCTTTGGGTGTCAGGTTTGATTGCCAATCCATGTCTTTCTCTAATTGACCTTGTCCAGGGAGGGAAGAGCAGACAATATTGCTATTTCCCCACTGGTGCTCCTCTCCATTTCTATTTCAAATGGAGACCACTCTCTGAGTTTGTTCAGCAGATTGAATTCCGTCACTCTATTTATTTATTTATTTTTATATGGCTGACGTGGAGACCACTTCAATTTATAGTTATTGAAAGTGTAAAAACTGTACTGCAGTGTCTGAGAGACGTTCATCTAATGGGAACGGATGAAAAGATCATTGTGAAGCCTGAGTTGTACTGTCACGCATCAGTATAAATCTATGTTTACACCTGGATAACATAATGTATTGGACTGGAGTACATTATATTGAGTCAATCTATACTGACTGATGTGCCAGCCTAAGTTAAATTTACGGGTTATCAGGTAGTAGATGACTGACTGTGTCTGTAGTACCTACTGTATACTGTACTGTATATTGGAAGGATGCTGTGCTTTTGCAATTATTTGTAGTTATACTTCATTACTACACTTTAAGCTGAAAATGTCTGACTGTAAGGTTCATGCGTTTATATGTGTGTTCATTCTGCTGTGACTGAATGTCCTGGGATGAGAAACACCAAAGGTTCTGACACATGTTTTTATCTCTGTCTATTTATCTCCACCAGGCCAAAGTCAAGGTCGAAGTCGAAGTCAAAGATTGTGTTTTTGCACGCGTGTGACTGTCCGTGGGTATTGGGTAATCTCGCAAACCACTACCGACACAGATCAGTGTCACATTTGTTGTGCACAATGTCAACAGGCAAAGGAACCCCATCGCTCACTGACAGCCATTTTATTTTCGTCAAATCATGTACTGTAACATCAGAACCACCATTCCCCCTTGGAGGCCAGTCTGAAGACATGTGCAAGATAACATCATATTATTAACGCGAGATTATCATTCCAATACTTTTGACGTATGTGATGAAATATAATATATTTCCATTTCTTTCCCTTCCATCTATTTTTAGACTTGTATCCATTCCTGCCACGGATCCCCCTGCTGTGCATCTGAGCCCTCTGGCCATGTGTTTCTTCCTCTTTTTCTGACTTATAACAGGAGGAAATTCTCAAGGGAGATAAAGGTCTTGGCGCCGTAGTATCAACATGTTTGCTTGATCAGCCCGGGGGGTGGGGGGGCTGTCTTGAACGTCACTCCATTGTGTTGTCTCGTTCCTACAGCTGTGTATGTGTTATCTATCATCTTCTTCGTCAGGAATGTTCAACCCTCTGTGTCGTGGATGGTTTGAAAAAAAGCCTCTTTGAGATGAGAGTTGGGATTTTGGAAACAGAGACAGCACAGGAAGAGATCTAGCGCTTGGCAGATTTGGCCTGTAGGAAGCAAGCTGTTGCTGTGATCGATGATGTTATTCTAATAAACTTGTCTTATTCCTTCATCCTGGTTAGTATAATGTTTCCATGCACGGCCTGGTGGAGATTTGCTCAGTGTCTAGTTTGATGATGAACAGTGCTTCATCATGAAACGGTGTCGCTTGCATATACCGTTGTGTAGGATTCTCAGAATTTCAGTTTGGACAATGTCAGAGTGCAGCGTCTTTTTAGAAATAGAGATGGAATTACTATTCAGCAACAGTGAATGACAATACTGTTGCAATGTCAATCCAACCCCCAAGAAGAAATGAAAACAAGCAACTCAAAAGTACAACTCCATGCACATGCACACACGCATGCATGCACAGTCGCGCGCACACACACACACACACACACACACACACACACACACACACACACACACACACACACACACACACACACACACACACACACACACACACACACACACACACACACACACACACACACACACACACACACACAGACAGACAGACAGACAGACAGACAGACAGACAGACAGACAGACAGACAGACACACGCACGCAGATGCACATTGCACACAAATAGGCATGTAGGCTGGCTAAGGCTACACACGGCCACACACACTCACTCTCTCACTCACTCACTCACTCACTCACTCACTCACTCACTCACACACACACACAACTCAGAGGGCATCAGCGGGGATGATTTATTTTAAGACTCCTAGATTCTAAGAATGCCATTTAGTAAAGATGGCAGTAGGTAATAAATCCTCATCAAGCCTTGGTACATCCTGTTAGCTCCGCCTCTCTGTGACAGCTTTTTAATAAGCTGTGTGCGGTCCTGTATGCGTAGTTGACATTTACGGGCCGACGTGCCCCTCCTTGTCCGTCAGCTCGTATTATGCATATTCTTGCCAGAGACCGCCGGCACAGCATTAGAATGTGCCGCCACGTCATGTGTACTTTTCAAGGTCTAAGAGGGAATGGAGCGCTAGCTGTTTGTTGCCGTAATTGATTTCTTTTCAGCTTCACAAAATGAGTTTCTTATTTCTATGGAAGTTATTTATATGGAAATGGTGTGTGTGATGTTGTGGCTACATTAGTCGAGTTTTTTCTCACCTCCCCCCTAAAGTCACTACCTCCTGGGGAAACTCCCCCTTTGTTGCCATTTCGCTGTTTTGCTGATTCTGTCAGCAGAAATTAATTGGTGTCCATTTTAACTCCCCTCGAGCCTTAATTTCTCTGAGCAGCGAGATACCCCGGCCCAATTAGGTGGTGTAAATAACATTTGCTCTATAATTGCTTCAATAAAGATTTATCGCCATCTCCTCATTGTCCTTATGTTGAGGCATGGTGAGGCCAGCCGGAGGGATATTACTAGCTGAAGCATGCCAATGCCAATGCCTGTGTAGAAGGGGCAAGGAGCAAGGGGACGGTAGGCTGGTAATTATAGCTCTCCCTTTTCAGATGTCGTCAGATTGTGCGTGACGAAATGTCAAAAAAGGGAATATTGAAATAGGTCGGCCCTCGACGTGCTCACGGACGATCGGGGTTAAGCCCGATCTATGCTTGGCTCGTGTCGTGAACCAAACATAGCCGATCTACGAGCTCACAACGCGTCGCAGTGCGCCGCGTTGTTTTTTTTATTGATTGAAATATTTATTAACAGTTTGCAGAATTACAGTACATTTCGAGCACAAACTCAATACAAAGGCTGTTAACTGTGAGTGGACGACCCAATTAAGCATTACACTTGTTTCCAACAGGGTCCACCATGTTCAATTCATCAAAACATTTAGAGACGTACAAATAGACACTTCTATATAGACAAAGAACAGAACAGGAATTCATCATCATGTGAGCTCGTAGATCGGCTATTTTCGGCAGTCGGCAGTGTGCACACAGCCAAGTATAAATCAAGCCTTAAATGAACTTGGGGAAGTGCCCACAGTGATGGCAATACACCAGTGGTGTAAAGTAACTAATTGCATTTACTCAACTAAGTGGCCTTGGGAACTAACGGTTCCCGAGCCGTGCGGCCCACAGGTCAGGAGCCCATCTCCTGTTTCTGTAGCGTGAGGCAGCTTCGTGTACAAGTACACCGTACACTGGACATGATGCTAGTATGTCACATGATACATATATTTTAGGTTTTCTTTTTTTTTAGGTTTTCAGGTTAGCTGCCATCCCACTAAATGGCCAGCAGATGGGGTTGTTGCCCAGTGCAAGCCGTATTTGTAATACATGTCCCAAAAGCTAGTGGATGTTGACATCGGTTTGAACGGGAAGTGGAAGTCGGCCAGGTCACAGTAGTGGATTTAGGCCTTTCTATCCTAGCGATCCGTTTAAAAAAAAATCATAACTAAGTCAATCTAAGGTCTAATCAAGCACAGAATATCGATTTGCAGATTATGAGCCATAATGCATATAGAGACGGCTTGTGATTTTTGACCGTTTTTACGTGATAGTCGCTCGGCGTTAGCAAAAAATGCTACAACATGCTACGTTTGATGCAAATCAACTGCCGATTAACGTGGAAACAAAACTCGCCTTCACGGCTCTGGCACGCTGGACAGAGTAAAGGTATAAGCTCGTCTTAACGGCTATGGCACAGGAACTGTTTTAAGTATGATTTTAAATGCAGGACTCTTAATGAGTAAGACTGTGGTATTACTGCTTTTACATAAATTCAATATCTTAATACTCCAACATGCATTTCACTGGTGACACTGGTGACACGTGATTTGCGGGGAGACGAGTTGTTTTTGAAGCAAATTAATTGAATTAAGATGATTGTTATAATGTTTTGTGTGTGTAATGCAGGGCCCATTGAGGCTGGAGGATTGGGCTGTGCAGCGCTAGGTTCCTTGAGGCTGTCCGTGCGTCGTGGTGTTGTGAGGAGGCACTCTAAGCGAGCAGCTGTCTTGCTCTGTGCTAAGGAAGTGTACAGACTGACAGACAGCATTCGGTCCATTTAGTGTAGATATATTTTCTTTAGGACTCTTACTGAGTAGCCTATATAAGACTGTGGTATTACTGCTTTTACATATACATTCAATACAATATATTAATACTCCTTTCACCATAGCAGTATTTGTATAGTAAACTTGATGGAGTACAATCAGCAGTCAAACTAATACACTGACTCAGGAACTGAACTAGCAGATAAGAACTGAATTTTAGCAAATATATTGTAGTCCAGACAGTACAGAAATATAAAGATAATATAACATTCAGTGGAGATTTTGACTTTCTCTACTAGAATATGTTGACTTTCTCTACTAGAATATTTTGACTTTCTCTACTGTAACTTACAATTTGTAACTCTAAGAAGCTGTAAGCAAATTAACCATGGGTCCATTTCACTATTGTGTACACAGAGGTCCATTAAAGCAGCAATCTATACGTTTCATGTGTCTGGGACAGACAAACCATCCAACGCTCAGTCAAGACAAGAGGCAATTCCCGCTTGTCCAGGGCAGGGAGATATTGCGCTCATGACCTTCAGGCAGTACTACTACCAGGGTCTATACATTTCTCAATGGAATAGTAGGCAGACAACCTTCAAGTAGCCTACAAATTATATTGTATCTCATTGAATACAAGGACTAAATGTACGTGTTTTTCATGAACTCCCGGAGCGCCAATAGCGTCTTTTACGTGTTTTTGAGCTTTCTATTAATTCATAATCATACAATATTCGCTTACCGCTGTGCTCGATGCGTTTTGCCTGCAGCAGGATGGAGGCCCGCACACAAAGGTGGGGGCTGGGGGCATTTATAGGCCATTATCTCAGCATTTCGGCTCAGATCGAGCTGGATGAACAAAGCGACTATGTTTAGTGGCTCAATAGTAAATCTGTGTTACCGCAATGGTAAAATATTAGGCTAATGCTTCTAAAGACTCTTAAATAGACATTGTTGACATTAGCTTTAGCCAATCCTCGCTAGCTGTTTTGGGGGTACGAGAGTCTATGGTGGCAGTAGCCGACATCAGGCTACTGCCCCCTGGCCACTTAAACCCCAAATGGCTGACCGGAGTCTATCAGGGATCTATACTAGTGTCGTTTCTGTTCTCACTCTACATTAAATATTTTTGCTAAAAAAGCTCTCAAGTCTCAACGCGATCTACATTTTTCTATGAATGCTTTTCCCCGATAACAGATGCTGGGGTTTAAGTGGTTAACATACTCTGCCACACAGATTGGTAACCGTTAGCCTAATGTTTTATTCATTCAGTTGCCACTTTAAAACTCAGGTTTGGACCGTGCGCAGGATACTGCTGATTCTGATGATTAGTGAAAGAGAACAGTGTCTGGCAAGAAACCCCCGGCGTTCATCAGGGCCCTCTGAAACATCCGTTTGCCGCCATTACTAAGAAGTATCGCTTTGCTTATTCATGCGTTTCACCGTGCTCGATCCAAATAAACATGGCATGCCACGCCGGAGCGCCAGGTGGATTTGGGTCTCACAACCTCCACTCCTCCTGTTCCTTTTTCCCCCGTATTAATAGCTCCTCTGGAGAGAGCCGGAGAGGTCTGTGTGTCAGGCTTTATCTCCTGAGAAGAACTGGGGGGAAACTAAATGAAGCCTGAACTTGAGAAGAGGCCTACCTACAGTTCTCAGGGGGATGCTCGGAGCACATTAAGCGAAACATCAGTAATGTTGCAAAACAAATGGAGGGACGTGAAAACCCCTAAAGACGTTCCCCCACCAGCTATGTTGAGCTGCCGCCATAAATCTCGGGACCTCTGTGCAGTGTGCACGCTGTTGTATATCCACATGCACACAGCATGGAGAAACGGGGACCAAAGCAGCGCAGAGCCAGAATTCTTTCGGAATCCTTCTGAGTGGAAGCGGTGGTGAACCTGTCGTTCCTAATTCATGCTCCGCCGTATGGCGTGCCGCGCGAGGGAAATAGCAGATGTACAAGCGCACGACGGGCCGCGGCCGTGACCCGGCGTGCGCTTGAACCATCGGTTATTTCCGGATGTGGGACTCAGGCTTCAGAAAGATCGGCTTTTCATTTGGGCTGCGTTGCCCTGAATGTGGGCTATAGCCTGCCTGCTGTCGCGCTGCCAAAGGCTTTTCAGTCTTGATGTACTGAGCAGTTTACTTGAGGAAAGTTAGAGCAATTATCCGGCGTGGCTGTCCGCAGAGTATTTCTTCCTGCCTTTTCAATGACAGTGTGTTTGTAGCAACATGATTTGGATAAAGACTAATGGAGTGTGAGTAAAAGCATGGAGCGATGGGACTCTGCTAATAAAGACGTATTATGGCTGCATGGGACACAAAACGCCTTGGCAAGGCCGCAGAAGGCGTCTGACAGGCTGGGGGCCTGCCGTGTGTGGGAAGGTGCAGGGCGGTATGCGGGGAGCCGTGTGTGCACTATGGAATGCTACCACGGATTGCATGGTGTTCTGATCATACTGTGTCACAATGGGGGGGGGGGATTACAATTCTGAAGGTATAAGATCAAATGGAATATAGGGGTGCAGAATCGATTAAACCGTGCGTGCACGCACGCACGCACGCACGCACGCACGCACGCACGTTGATACTTTGCAGCAATAAAGTGGAGGTCTCTTTTTCAAAGGGATATCATTTCATATGAGGCTCATGGCGTTTCTGAGTCATGTGCTTATACATCACAAAGTTCAACAAATCCCATTGGCTCGCAGCAGTTCAGACAAACAATTCAACTTCATAACACTTCATCTCAAATGCATTACAACAAACAAACAAACAAACAAACAAACAGGCAATCCGGGAATGAGAGGGGAAAGCTGTCATCTGACAAAAAATAATCCTAGAGATCCCAACTTAAATACCCCTGAATACTCAAATCAGCCAGAAGTGAAAGTGTCACATGCCATTTATCAAACTGGGTGAGGGTAGTGGAGCAGTTTGCAGATTGTGTGTGAATTACCATTCTCCTCCTACCCCCTCTAGCCAGTGCCCATGCCGATTGGTCAGAGCGACTAGCCTGGCCTCATTTGCTGGTTAATTGCATTTTATAGTTGAGCTAAAGACCTGTCATCTGTTTCTGCGGTTTCATTTATCTTACAAATAACCTGGTGAAGGTGGGCCAAAGTACCTGCGCGGGCCAAATGAATGAATTGCTCACAGAGCTTTTATTGCTGATTTCGGTTTTCTTCACCTCATTGCATGGGCATGTTTAGAAGAGAATTAAATTGTGTGTTTTAATTAAATTAAATTAAATGTGAACAAAAGCATCCCCAAATACTACACGTCGCTTTGTCTTTCATGCTATATCCAGAAACAGTGTCTTTCAATAGACATTTGTAGATGTATTGTATTCTTTCAGTTTGTCATTTAATTTAAAAGATACACTATTGAAAGTAATCCCTCATAAACGCAAATGCACAGTATGACAAATCTGTGCGACTACAGTTTCTAATATCATGCTGCATACATTTTCCCCTTATCTTCAAGGTAGTGTATATCCCCACTGTGAACGCTGTCCCCATTCCTTGTAATTATGCAAATGACGCATTAATGAGGTGTAATTGAGAATTCATAAAACAGCGGGGATAAACTGTATGAAGATGGCGTGCTTTAATAAGGGAAGTGGGGAGCTTCATCACTAAAGGGCTGAATGCGCTAATTGTTTACCCACCACTGCTACTTTAAGTGTCACATTCATTTTAAGGTCATGAAGGCTAGTTACAAGTGCTTACATTATATTTAATAAATGATACTGAGTGTTTACCGTGGCTGCAAAACACTTGTTTCATACATTTTAAAAAGGCATGGAGCCACTGTAAGACAACAGAACTCCTGGGAGCCGTGCAGGCTTGAGTATTTAGCTTGGGCTGATGAGATAATTAGGTTGTAGCAATGTCTATAGCCTTCCAGACCTATTGGGTCAATTAACGGTTCAAAGATAAGTATTTAGAAAAACCCCTCAATCAACTTTAACGTCTAAAAATGCTCTTCTTGAGCTCTGCATTGAAGTTTACAAGACACAAACACTGCCAGGGATGAATTGGCTGTATAGCGGCGGTGGCTCAGGGGTAGAGTGGCCGGATGGTAACCGCAAGGTTGCCAGTTCGAACATATGGGCTCCCCCAGAGTTAGTGTCGAAGTGTCCTTGAGCAAGACTCTGAACCCCTAATTGCTCCTGATGTGCTGGTTTGTGCCTTGCACATGGTTTCCGCCGCCATCGGTGTATCAATGTGTGTGTGTGAATGTAATGCACAATCTATGTAAAGCGCCTTGGATAAAGGCGCTATATAAATGCACCATTTGCCATTTTCTGAAATTAAAACAAATGAGCAAATAGCTGATTTTAACAGAGTTGAACATTTATAAACATTTGGTTATATGGATCATATTCCAAGATGAAACGTTGGTACGTACAGTATTCAAACTAGGGCTGTCCGCTCATAGATAGTCCATTCATTGATGAAGATTTTGTGAAGGACATGTATATTGGGCGACCGGCTCAGGAGGTAGAGCAGGTCATCCAATGATCCATGGGTCGGAGGTTCGAATCCCTGCTCCTCCTGTCTACATGTCAAAGTGTCCTTGGGCAAGACACTGAACCCCAAATTGCTCCTGGTGTGCTGGTTGGTACCTTGCATGGCTTCCGCCGCAATCGGTGTATGAATGTGTGTGTGAATGGGTGAATGTATTTGCCTTGGATAAAGGCACTATATAAATGCACCATTTACCATTGTAAAATCTAGATACTAAATTCTGCCAGTCTATAACTATCAATAGCCACTTTCAACCAGGCATCCCTATTTGGGGCGTAATGTAGGTCTAATTGTCTAATTGTATCTAATATTTCACAAAGAATGTTAATGTAGTGGAGTGACAGGTGATGAGTTATAAGTATCCTAACACACACAAATACTCCAGTAAAGTACAGCTAGTCCACCACAGGTCAAGGACAACCCTAATTCAACAGTTGGAAAACACTGTGTTGGTCTTCTTTTTGGTATAACTGGAGCAAGTTAGCCAGCATGGTGTCAACAGCAGTGAGTAAAGAGTGGAAGAGAGTGTTCACGTTTGCATTCGTGACACATATACAGATGTCGAGAATCAACTGCATATGTCAGGGCCTTAATTAGTTTGAACACTTCATCGATGGGGGCTGATTAATAAGACAGGGGCCGATGTGAAGGTTGCAGCAGGTTACTGAAACAAGAGAGCTTGCTTAAAGAGAAAAACTAATTGTATGAATTATTGAGCAGGCTGTCCATCCTGAGAAATTATTTGTTTGGAGTATTTCCAGCGCTTAAAAAAGCTAACCCCAGACTTTTAATTTACCTTTATTTTTGCACCATCTACGAGAGGTTCGCTCCGTAAATTACTTTTTTAAATGGGTACTGGAGCAACTCAGCAGATTATGATGTTATGAGATGCATTGGAATTCTGTATATTGATTCTGATGTGGTGATACAAATCCAGTCAAGGATTAAACAAACAACTCAGCCCATTTGGAATTTAGCAGCATATTGCAGTTTTGTAGTCACTAGTCACCTCACCCCATGATTATCAGCAGATGAATAATGAGTGTTGAATAATTGTGTTACAATTAGTTTGTTTTAAATTAAACACATATTAATTGTTGATTTAGTCTGATGGTGAGTCACAAAACAGCATTTGAACAAGTGCTAATAATGACAAGAGACAAGCAAAGCTATGTAAAGAGTTTGTGCATGTACTGTATGTTTTCATGTGCATGTGGTATATGAAACACTACAAAAGGCAACTTAAAGAATGGTGAACCAAAGCTTTATTAGACATGACATAACATATCTGTCCTTGTATCTTTGTAATTTCAGCATTCAAATTTTTTTGGGAAAGAATGCCCTTCGTCGCATGAGAGTCATGCAACAGTAGCAAAACGTTGCTCTACAAGCTCACAACGCAGCATGATATGGATATGGTATAAAATACGTCTTTGAATGTTTTCACATATGATGACTACCCAAAATAGTGATTCCAGAATGGAAGTGGTTAAGTCTTGTCTGTGAGTTTTTATAAATGCTTAACCAATGAAAAGTATTAATGTATATATAAATAAAAACTATATTGCATCCATTGTAGTATGTTATTTTTCCCCCATCCCCTTGATATGTATATTATATTCCACTAAGGGTGAAGGACAGATTCATGTTATTAAGAGAGCATGATCATCATAACAGACCAGAACTACCAGAATCAGAAGCCTTTATTGCCATGATATGTAAACATGTTAGGAATTTGGTTTGGTAGAGTGCAGTTACAACATTAAGACACAAAACAGGACAAGACAGCTGCAAAAACAACATTGTGCAATGAATAGTGAATAAATATAAATTGCAGAGAGTTCAATTAAGTGTTCAGGTCAATCAGCAAGGCAGTCCATTTCCAGGAACGGGAATCTTTAATGGCAAGCTATTTAATTTAAATCCTTTTTGCACAAGCGCCCAACTAAGCCAACGTCTGGCTTTTACGAAATTTGTCGAGGTCAAAACTGAGCACTCTCTACAACAACGTTTCCACAACCGTATGCCACTTGATTAAAAAGCGAACAATAACCAGCTCCAATTAAGTTTGAGAGCCCCCATGTAACGACTCACTTCGGTCATAGCCACTTGCCCAAATGTGCCCAAATGTGCTGACCTCATCACATTTGTGATGACGGCTATGGGCATTTTTAGGCAAAGGAGTGTTTTTTGTGCAAATCTAATGCTTGCAATGGATTCAGAATCTTGAAAACCCCCTAGTTTGACACGTCACATGCTACTTAAAGTATAATGAACCCCAACTTTCAGCAGCTGTCACAAAGTTTCCAAAGGGAGTTGGGTTGGAACCATTTTTTCTGTGATAGTAGACACCTTTATGAACACATCTGTGAAGAAAGCTAGTGGTAAGCATTTTTTTTGCATCATTTGCCACAACTTAAGCTAACCTTACCTAACTAGACGGACAGCGGCCGGGAAGGAAGTCTTTAGGACGCATTTATGCCGTCAGGTGGACAAGGTGCAGGAGCCGGTTGGAGGAGCGAGGTGCGGAGCAGGCGACCAACAGTGGAGCGTCGGGAACGCTCCCCACCAATGGCTGCGCTGACGGATCTGTAGGGAGGGAATAGGCAACGCACCAATACAGACCCCTAGCAGACGCACAGGCCTACGGCCGTATCAGGTATTAAGTGTATAGGGTAAGTGATATTCTTTGGTTAAAATAAGTGTTAAAAAGCTCTATACAATACTGTGATAGTACTCATTGCTATTGAGTGATTGTTCAGTAACAGGTGTTACGACCCCTTGGTCTAGGGGTCTAGACTAGAGTAGCCTAGTAACATAAATGGAAGAATGATATCTGAATAAAAACAGAAATGTTTTATTAACTCAGCATAGCAGCAGTTTGAGATGAAATTTGTCACATAAGATGGACTTCAGGTTGAAGGTTCACAATTCATAACATCCCGCGCACTCAGATCAGCCAACGCAGGGAAGCTGTAAGTTCCTTTCACTAATAACGCCGGGACAACGCTCCACATGTCCCAAACTCTTCTCTTTTCTGGCTCCAAAACTATGGAATGCACTTCGCATTACAATCAGAACTGCAGCCTCACTCCCAATCCTCCGTCGTAGTCTGAAAACCCACCTTTTCAGACTCCATCATGGCCCGTAGCACTTGTCCTAACCCCTTAGATAGCACTTTATGTAGCCTTAGATAGCATTTTATACAGATTTATAGCATGTTATGTAGACAGCACTATAATTGCATTTTATGTAGTCATAGCACTTTATAGTACATATGTATAGTATAATATAGTATAGTATGTATAGTTTATATATAGTTTCATTAATATATAGATACTCCACTGTTGCGTTCTTAGCTTACGCATGTTTCATGATAACTACTTTTTATGTATGTGATGTATGCCATGCTTTTTGTTATTGCTTAATGTAAGTCGCTCTGGATTAAGAGCGTCTGCTAAATGCCTAAATTGTAAATTGTTATAACATCTATAGTTCTATACTAAATCCCCAACCTAAAGAAACAAAAAGACAATACTGAACCAACTTACCTAGACTAAAAATACACAGGAGAAAAAACAGAACCAAACAAAATAACCCTTCACCCCTACAGCTCTGTGACAATATTTTACAAAGATGAATTACGGTAAGCATTGAGGACAAACTAAAGGTGACTAAACTGAGGACCAAACTTAATCAAACAGAATATAACTAGATTCAAAAGGCACATTGTTTGGTGGGGGACAAAGTGATGGATTCTCTGCTGCTTTTCAGCTGCCATTCCCCAACACTGTCTAGGTAGAATCAGAGCCATCTAATAGAAGAGTTACGGGTATTGAGGGGGCAGAAACCGAGCGCTCGAGCGCTGTTCATGCAGCCTGAACTGGTACAAGCTGGAGTTGGAAATACATTGTTTTCAACGAGGGCGGCGCAAATAAGAGATATTTTAAGCATGTGTGCAACATGACAACTGTTTTAAAGTATTGTACAGTAACAACTAAAGTCTCTTTAATGTTTATGTTGTACTATTACTATAAAACAATCTAAAATAAAGGGATTTAAGATCATTAAAGAGTCCAATGCATTTCTGCCTACTTCCGGTCCAGGACTTGTCCCAGTCACGAGTGCCCATGCTCAATAGAAGTCTATGTAGGAGAGCCACCATTGGACTGGCCCCATTAAGTGACCGCAGTTTGCGTAACTCTGTTTATATCTAAAGGCTCTGGGTAGAATGAAGTATTTATAGATGAGGATCCAGAAGCACAGCCAATCATGGCTAGGGCGTGGACGGAGCCGACGAATGAGGAGTAGACTAGAGGACAGGGCCGGACCTGTCAATCTGCAACACTACCTGCTTTCAATCAGCCACTTCATTCACACTCAATCACCAATCAGCACCACACCCAACTCTCTACCATTCTCACAGCACCATTCTCACAGCATTCATAACACCATTCACCACACAAAAATAGAGAAATATAATACAAGCCACCAATAACAATCTATACAATAAATACAAAATATGGCTGGCCGTAACACAGGAGTGTCCACGTCTCTCCAGCGTTTTATTAAACAGAAAATGCATTTTTAGGTCGGGATACCAATTCTATCCTACCAGGCTAGAGAACGCAGTAAGTCAGGACACACGCTGGGCAAGACATACGCTGTAGACACTATCATTTGTTTTGGGCGGAAGTACCGATCAAGGAATTGACCTTGATGCTTTACAAATCAGTTTACATTCTCCGTGAATGAAACAATTGTTGTGATTGGTCGGAATAATATCGTATCCGGGGGAAATACATCTGACGGACTCTATTACTATGGAGAATATAGTGATTTCTATAACCTTTTAACAAAAATACTTTTGTTTAAATAATATATTTAAAAATAATTATAATTATAATCGTACTTCAAGGTCTGGACATCATCCAAAAACACTGACTTCTTATCAATTTGCTCTCTAGCTATGGATGTTCTAAATGTAGCAACATTATGTCCTTACTATAGATAAGTTCTGAAGAACCATCTACATTTCATTGCAATAGCAATGTCATTATAACTCTATAACAGTCATTATTGCTTATCAATCAACATACACTTATCTGCCGACATTTAGCCTCTAATTAAGGGGCTATGAATTACAAGGTTGCCGGCAATGATAAATAGTCAATTTCCGAAAACTGATTGCTATCACATTATTTATAGTTCCATGGCATGAAATTACATTTTATATATTGTATTCCCCGCCCCCGTCTTCTGTGCTTCTTGATCTATTGTCTGAAATATAGTCAGGCTTCACTAACTAATGAACCTATAACAAGCCCATAATGACTTAAACCCTATACTTTGTTGACCGGGGTCCCCCAGGCATCTATACTTGGTCCCCTCCAACATTACCCTCCCCCCCCTCCCCCCCTCTGCATTACATCTCCCTGAACATAGTCAATCTACAAGCTCACGTGTTGTAACCTTGTAGATGTACTAATGTTCACCTATATTTCCATCAAATGTTTTTGTGCATATATTATGTGACATGCCCAGAATTGGGAGCTAAAGTTCATCTAGTTAAATCAAATGTACTGTATGTCCCCGGCCCTAACATGCCTTCCTGAAGTAGTAATAATGTGCAGCTTCCCCTCAGAGAGAGAGAGAGAGAGATTATTATTAAAAAAAAATTAGCCGTACTTGAATCAACAGGCTGCAATCAATAATTCACCATTACTTCTCCAACATGCGGGTTAGACACTGCACAAAAAAGGTGCTCACTTAATACCTACCAGCCTGGTGCATGCTGCGAAAGAGGACTTGAGAGTGGATAGTCATTTGCATGTGGCCTTTGATTTTTTTTCCTCTCCAAAAACTCATTACCAATTCATGAGTCCTAAAATGTCCTTTAGAATCCTTGAAACGGCAAAATGGTCATGTAATAGTCTTTTAAAAAGTATATTATCAGGTCATTACATTACTTTCTTTTTCAGTCAGTATTGTTTTCTACAATAATACTACATGCATACATTAGTAGTGCATTGATATAACACAATGAAATAGACCAAAATTACATTTTAAATCAACCAGGCAATGCCATAGCATTGTGTGCATTCAGGTAACGAGCACAGCTGTAGCCATAGAAAGGAATTCATTTTAGTTTTGCACCAAGCATTGCATTTACATGTGTGTGTGTGTGTGTGTGTGTGTGTGTGTGTGTGTGTGTGTGTGTGTGTGTGTGTGTGTGTGTGTGTGTGTGTGTGTTGGTGGGGAGGGGGGGGGTCAAGGGGTGCAGAAAGTTAGGTGTTATGAAACAAGTTTGTCAGCATCCTCCGCCAGTTCCACGACGGGATGATGGCCCGTGTGACCATTGGAGGACTAGAGTCTGAATCTTTCCCTGTACGAACAGGGGTAAGACAGGGGTGTGTGCTGGCACCTGTGCTCTTCAATGTCTTCCTCCTGTGTGTTACCCACCTTCTCCATAAGGAGCTTGAGTCCAGCAGTGGTGTTTTAGTGGATTTCAGACTGGATGGAAACCTCTTTAATATCAGGAGACTACAGGCAAAGACCAAACTGTCCACAGAGCAGGTCCTTGAGTTGCAGTATGCAGATGACTGTGCTCTTGTGGCACACTCTCCACAGGACCTCCAGTCAATCCTTGCTGTGGTTGTCAAGGCCTACAGCAGGATGGGGCTGTCTGTTAACACCACCAAGACCAAGTGGTCTGCCAATGGAGTTCCAGTACCCCACACACCCTGCCTGCCTTCACCATTGACCACAAGCCACTGACAATAACTCCATCATTTAAATACCTGGGCAGTATCCTCTCTGAAGACTGCAGCATTGACAGTGAAATCCAAAACCGGATCAAGCAGGCATCAGCTGCCTTTGGGAGACTACGGCGACGGGTCTTCCAGAACAACAACCTTCATCTGCACACCAAGGTTTCTGTCTACCAGGCTGTCTGTATCACCACCCTCCTCTACAGCTGTGAAGCATGGACCACATATAGCCGTCACATCAAGGCCCTGGAGCGTTTCCATGTTGGATGCCTGCAGCACATCCTTGGCCTCACCTGGCGTGATCATGTACCTCAGACTGAAATACTTGCTAAGACCAACTGCAGGAGTATTGAGGCCATGATCACCCAGCACCAACTGCGCTGGCTCGGACACGTGATACGGATGCCCCAAGATCGGCTGCCCCGTAGAGTGCTGTATGGCCAGCTCCACCATGGCCAGCGCCTGGCAGGAGGACCAAGGAAGCGCTATAAGGACCAGCTGAAGACCTCACTGAGGAAATGTAAGATCAGGCCTGAGGACCTGGAGGCTGCTGCTGCTGACTGTGACGCATGGCGGCAGCGCTGTCACGATGGAACTCAGAGGCTGGAGGAGGACAGGACTGTCAGAAGACAGCAACAGAGGCAACAGAGACACAGGAGGAACACACCCATGGCTGCCAGTACCACTACCACCACTACAACCTACCCATGCCCCACCTGCAATAAAACATGAGGTTCCAGGATTGGACTCTTTAGCCACCAAAGAACTCACCATTAAGGACATAAGTGGACGTCATCATCGGATTCGATGGACAACCATAAGCAAGTTGGTGGGGAGGGGGGGGGTCAAGGGGTGCAGAAAGTTAGGTGTTATGAAACAGAGACAGGCGGCGGTCCAGTCTCCCAGCACCATTGTGCCCATGGCGCACAATTGTATTCTAAAAAAAGAATAGGTAAGAAATCAGTTCCGCAGACGTCAACCCTGTCACTATAATGCGCTACAATGAAATTTGACACAGCTGGTTTTACAAAGCAGTTAATGCATATAGGAGACCCACATTTCATTGTTGTCATGTGTGCTCTCATTGGCTGTAATACAGGCCTTATCGGGGCGCAGTCGCAACCCAGTTCATACTGTATGATAGTCAAATATCAAACGTGCTAGATATTCAGAAATGGTCGGGGAGGCGTTGGCGAGCGCTTTTATTACCGCTGGATCTTCTCGCAGCTCCTTTCACACACAGCGAGCAAAACCTCTGTGATTAAAGCCCGATCTTGCGTCAGATCGGGGGTTTTGTCGGTGAGCGCCAAAAATGCTCCCCGACAGCATAATTGGAGCAAATATCGGGCAAATATCGGGCAAATATCGTGTGTACGAGCCATAAGTAGGCCCAATCCAAGAATACATCTCTGGACGTTCTTTCTCCCACTCTGAACAAGTTGAAGGACTCTTGCCCTATAGCAGTATTCTCACAGTGGCTAATACTATAACCTTCGAAAAGTATTTTTTAAGTTTTAGCTCTAATCAACCAAAAATGTATAATATATGGATTGATATAGATAGATAAAGCATTTTGTTCAAGGTTAGGTGAGTTAGTTATTTTGGGTGACAGATAGAGTAAGATGTTTGTTTTTTACGGTTAAACTACCCTGTCAGGTGAAAAGAAGCAGCATGCATAGAAGGAAGCATGAGGTCAGTCCGCTGGGTGAAAAAATGGGTTGCAAAATCGTGGGATAAATTTTCTTTTAAAACAAATTAAGGTACAGTATAGTTTTCATTAGTAGAACCTGGAATTAGCCGTGAGGTCTGGCTCCATGGTGACAGGTGTCCTGAGTGTACCGTGCAGTATGTAAACCTATTACAGGTATATTAAGCCTGTAATTTGTTACTGTGCAGGCAGCCAGGACTGCCTTCAGCCTGTCTCCCCGGGTTGACTTTCGACTCTTAATTAGACAGGGTTAACAAAAGGGAGAGTGACCCCCGTTCTTCACCTCTCTCTGCCACACGTCACCTCACGTGGAAGGATGTTTTTCTCATGGTCAGCCCGCCGGCTACCTGCTTTGATTAATGCGCCCCTGTCTATGGGCTACATTTGGCAGGGTCTTGTCTGACATGTCTGGAAAGTTCAATTGTATTCATAGAAAGCGGCCCTTAATTCAAATGAGTGTATTAGAATTGCAAATGCCGCCGTCTGCTTTAGAAGTTCAAGTACAGTGTCTTATTAGGATACTGTTGGAGGGGGGGGGGGGATAACTAAACTAGCAAGGACTGTACATGTAAAATCAGGGGGGAGACGAGGACATTTGGATGTGATGAACTTATAGAAAGGTATAGGAAACAAGAGTTCCATATCAGAAGTGGCCCTGATTTAAATAATAATTAACCTAAGGCTTAAATATTGTCTTGCTAGTACATATAATGCCGCTAGTCTCTCGGAGACAGACTGTTGACTCGCATCATTAAAGGAAAAGTCTGTCTGTCTGTCTGTCAGGTGGAAACTTGCTGCTTGTACATCCAAAACATTGTTGTTGAGGAAAGGTGTCTGTCTGTCTGTCTGTCTGTCTGTCCGTCTGTCTGTCTGTCTGTCTGTCTGTCTGTCTGTCTGTCTTATCTATCTATCTACCTATCTGTCTATCTATCTAGTCATCAAATCTAATTTCAACAATTTCAATTGGTGATATGAACCTGATCAGAATCAACCACTCATATTTTCCACATCTCGTTTCAAGTACCCCACCACACTGTGATAGATAGAAATAGAAAATTCTATTGCAGATTGCCTGTTAAATCACCTTGGCATTTTTCTCCCAATGTGCCAAATATTTCCTCTGCGTTCAGAACTTTCATTTGCATGCTAATTATGGTGAAGGGCAGAAGCCACTAATTACAATCCAGTAAAGGCCTGCCTAATGGTCCACTAAAGACATAGCATGGCTGAGCCCATAATTCCATTATGCAAATGCATCGTCAGGAGTGGAAGACCCACAGCCACTGCATACTAGATGGACTGTTGCTGGAACTGCAGGCAAAGGCCAAAGCTGTAAAACAATCTCCTCCTCTCTCTGTACATTCTGTGATTAGTGACGAAGATCCTTTCCTCTTTCTTTAATGTTTACACCCTTTGAACACTTAACTTCCCTGTGATGGTGTGGAACGCCACACGCGTGTGTCGAATTTGAAGTCGGTGGGGCTAACGGTTCTCGAGTTATGTGGATTACAGACGTACAGACGTGCACAGAGACTTGGTGCATTTATAGTTTATCTATCTATCTATTTATAAATAATGTATTTATTATTTATTATCAGTAATGTCAACTTCCTGTTGATTTGATTTTACCACTATTCTTTTTGTTGACTTTAGCTCTGCTTTCAACACCATTCAACGTCATCACATGATCAAGAAACTGCATCATCTCAACATCCCTCCACTCCTCAAAGCAAAGCAAAGTTCTTTGTTTACCCAGGGTGAATGGACTAAGCTCGAGATGCTTGTTTACAGCCAGACCCTGCTCATAGAACATTTCATGGTAGGGGTTCAATGCCTTGCTCAAGGGCACTTCAGCAGTGGTAATTTTAACGTGCCGGTCCGGGGATTCGAACTGGCGACCTTCCGATAACAAGACCGCTCCGCAAACCGTTCGGCCACCGCTGCCCCTCATCCACTGGACTCACAACTTCCTGAGTAATAGACCACAAACAGTTAAAGTAGGTACATCATTCTCATCAACTGTTATCACCAACACATGGGGCCCCCAAGGTTGTGTCCTCAGTCCTTTCCTCTACAGTGTAGAGGAAAGGACTGAGGACACAACCTTGAGGGGCTAATACAGTCATTTGTGTATAGAGTACATTTGTGTATACACAAATGACTGTATTAGCCCCTCACCCACTAACATCACATACTGTAAATACTCTGATGACACTGCCATTCTCGGACTGCTCCACGACAATAACTCTATTACGGACTATCAGAACAACATTTCTCATTTTACACAGTGGTGCACTGACAACTATCTAGTTGAACTAGTTGAATGTGGACAAAACAAAATAACTGGTCATTGAAACAACCCACACTGGACTTAACCCACTCCTCATTAATGGTAAAACAGTAGAACAGGTTGCCAGTTTCACATATCTTGGACTCACACTGGATAATAGACTTAGGTTTGATCAACATATTACATCTATCAAGTCACACTTTCAGCAAAGACTCCATGATATCCGTAAGTTAAGATCATTATCTGTTGCTCCTCATCTTCTGCTATTATTGTACAAAAGCATTATTCAACGGTTCTGTTGTACTGTTCTGCATGTTTCTACACCATACTGTCCAACAGGAACAAACCTTTCAGTATTACCCGAATACCCGAATTGCTTCCAAGATCATCGGACTTCCTACACCCACACTTTCTGATATGAACAATAAGGCCATCACACGGCTAGCACTTTCAATATCAAATGACACTGATCATCCCCTGTATCGCTTCTTTAACCTCATGCCATCTGGACAAAGATACAGAAACCTTGCCATGGAAAAAGGTCTGTTTTAGTAGGAGTTTTGTTCCCTCAGCCATCGCGGCATTAAACAAAATGCCCCGCCGATTGGATGGTTCTGTATACTGTGGGGACCTCATGTTTTTGTATTGTCTTGGTGTTATGCGCTCTGTGTTGTTTTTGATGTGGGCGTTTGAACAGACTGTGAAGACGAATATCCTTCGGGACAATAAAGATTATTATTATTAAAATACCGAATCTGGAGCCGCCGATTCATTCCGGATCTTCTTCCTAATTCAAATGTTAAAATCAACATCAAGTTGCCATTTTCATAAAACAACAACAACAACAACACATTACATAGCTATTGGCAGAATCTGCCCTATATATATAATTATATATATACTGTATACTTTGTTGTACAATGAAGAATAGTGAAAATAGCTCAATGCCAATAAAACAAAGGTAATGACAGTCAACACTGAGGACAAAACCGTTGCCACGGCAGAGGTGCTCGAGCGAGTCGAGGACTTCAAGTACCTTGGGGCCTGGACTGCCTCAACTGAACAGGATCTGAAGGTTCGGAGAGCACTTGCCTTGCCTAGCCTTGCACAGGATGAGGAGAGTGTGGAAATCAGATATGGGAGAAGACCTTAAGAGGCGGCTGTTCATAGCTACTGTGGAGTCAGTACTGCTGTATGGGGCCGAGACATGGACCCTCACAGTGCAACAGGAAAAAGCCCTGGATGGAGTCTACACAAGAATGCTACGAATGGCACTAGGTGACACATGGACGGACCGCATCAGAAATGTGGACCTCTATGGGGACCTACCACGGGTCACGGACAAAGTCAGAGAGAGAAGGATGAGGCTGGCAGGGCACTGCGTCAGGCACCCAGAACTCAAGCTCAAGAACCTGATGTTGGATAGGAAATTGTGGAGCTAGGGCAGCGAATCCCGAATCCAGGAATCCCGAGTTGGTGTTGGCTAGACCTCACTCTCGCAGCAACAACAACAAGTGAAATTAGCTGATTTACAAGCTCACATTCTGTTATTTTTGCACAATGGCCTGACAAAATATGAAAAACTGCTTGAAAAAGGCTAACACTGAGACACCCAAACCTCTATAGAACATTTTTCCACATGCAAGTGGGTGGTACAGTAACTTCACAATGTTGTATTATGTATAGTCCAAAATGAGAGTCAATTAGTACATTTAAATACTTAAACAAAATGTTTTGACCAAAAAATCTGACCAAATACTTACCCGTAAATGTACTTTACATATTAAATGTACTTGATATATCTTATCTTGACAGTGATGTTTAAAAATGTATGGCTGTTCAGGTCTGGTAACCGAAACCAAGTACTGTGCGCCACAAGTCATATAAATATTTTAAATTGTGCTAGAAACGCTGGACAACCTGTGGGCGTACATCAATAAAAAATGTGGGACTCAGATATACTTTCTGCAATATTAAAAAAAAAAAATCCAAATCTTTCTTTCGCTACATTTTCATAAGAAACCCAGACTTTTATGGAGGCAATATGTAGCTATGGGAAAAGCCAATGTTATTTGTTCATGAGATCAAGTCTAGAGTGTGATCTGTCTCACTGTGTACACATTCTGACAGAAAAGCAAACGTTATCAGTCAACATCATAGACCGGACATGTGTAGCCGGACATAGAGCGGCAACTGGTAGTGGAAAGCAACTAAGTACATATTACTCAACTTAAAGGGGAGCGTACCTATGTTCCCCAGGTTCTATGTTCCCCACCATGCAAAAAAGGTCTTTGTTCCCCCTTTGCAACCAGAGCTTATTGTAATGATGTTTAGGACACAAACTTTCACACACACTTTCCAGGGGTTTTTATGTGTGTAATATGTATTTTTTATAATATTTTAGTCATGACACCATGTTCATGACCAAAAACCTGTCATGAAAATGGACTACAAAGTCACACCTCCATGCAGCCTCCCCCTCTCCCCACAAGGAGGGGAAGTGCACTAAAGTATTATGGGCATTGTAGGGATTCAGCAATCCAGTCAAACCCTAGTCAAACACACAGACTTCATTATATGTTCCGGGCCATATAGGGTGCAAATTTCAAATTGTGCTGCTGTTATCTAGGCTACTACAAATACCATTAACATTGAGTGTCTGCAGTTTATTCCAGCGGTGAAATGTCCCTTTACAGTGCAATTTTGAAGGACTTTTACTTATTGGTATTTCCATTTAATATTTATACTTCTATTCCACTACATATCTCTGAGGCAAATATTAATTGTACTTTTGACTCCACCACAATTATTTGAAAACGTTACTCACCAGTAACTTTGTAGATTTTGATAATTATTTAAAAACAAAAACATTAATCACATAAGCTCCATGGCCACGGGAAGATGTTAACAGTAGGAGGTGCTGTACGTTTAGTATAGGGGCTCTCCACACGCATGAGCAAACCGACACAGTTAAGGTGCCGATACTGTGATACAGCATATTTATTAGGCCTAGTAACAGAAATCTGTTTTGATTAAAAATATTATTATTTTCCCCCTCCTGTCCGAAGGGGGGCTGTGCCTGGGCAGAGGGGGTACTCCAGCCCCCCAGCACCCCTACTTCCCTCAGCCATGATAAGCTCTAATTTACACTTCGGATATCCAAATATAAACGATGTTCCAAGATCGCACTTCCCCTCCACAAGGAGGGGAAGTGCACTAAAGTATTATGGGCATTGTAGGGATTCAGCAATCCAGTCAAACCCTAGTCAAACACACAGACTTCATTATATGTTCCGGGCCATATAGGGTGCAAATTTCAAATTGTGCTGCTGTTATCTAGGCTACTACAAATACCATTAACATTGAGTGTCTGCAGTTTATTCCAGCGGTGAAATGTCCCTTTACAGTGCAATTTTGAAGGACTTTTACTTATTGGTATTTCCATTTAATATTTATACTTCTATTCCACTACATATCTCTGAGGCAAATATTAATTGTACTTTTGACTCCACCACAATTATTTGAAAACGTTACTCACCAGTAACTTTGTAGATTTTGATAATTATTTAAAAACAAAAACATTAATCACATAAGCTCCATGGCCGCGGGAAGATGTTAACAGTAGAGGTGCTGTACGTTTAGTATAGGGGCTCTCCACACGCATGAGCAAACCGACACAGTTAAGGTGCTGATACTGTGTTACAGCATATTTATTAGGCCTAGTAACAGAAATCTGTTTTGATTAAAAATATTATTATTTTCCCCCTCCTGTCTGAAGGGGGGCTGTGCCTGGGCGGAGGGGGTGCTCCAGCCCCCCAGTACCCCTACTTCCCTCAGCCATGATAAGCTCTAATTTACACTTCGGATATCCAAATATAAACGATGTACAATCGGCTATTTTCAAGAAAGTCTGATACATCTTGACAAATGTAAGTACTTTTGCTTTGGTACTGTAAGTATTCTTTGATGCCAACACATTTGTGCTTTTACTCAAGTGAAAGTTTGAATTCAGGCTTTTGAATATGGACCAATTTTACCACTACCACTGGCAGCAACAATCAACATGCATCCCGAGCTTGAGCAGTCTATACCAGTGGTTTTCAACCAGTGGTCCGGGGACCGCCAGTGGTCCTTGAGGGGGTTCCAGGTGGTCCCCAGCTAAATGATGGAGAGTTGGTAACCAAATGGAGCTTTATCTTTAACTCATTTTACACTCTCAAGAGTTACATTATTGTTAAATCATCTGCATTACTTAATATACAAGAAGTCTACATAATTAGCTACTGGGACGTAAGTCGGGATTCAATCAACCCCGGTTGGGTCGCCTGAGTGAGGGGTAAGATGTTGGTAGACCCGAAACCCCGTTGACCTCAGGATACATCACTGAGGATACGTCCCAGGTGCATCCATGCGATGTATTTTTAGTTACATAATTAGAGAATGTAGAATAATAAATTGTTATTTTGATCAACTTTTGCCAACAGCATGGAATTGTGTGTCAACGCTAACAAAATATTCTTTTGTTTTGGGTCTGAGAGGCTAAATCTCATCAAAATGGTGGTCCGTGGATCAAATGCAGAATAAACTAAAAATGCACTCTGTCGAGGTGTCAACCTCTACAAACTTACGATCAGCCCCTCTATAAAATACCTACCTTGAAGCGTACCTTAGTTACATCACCGTCAACAGCCAATAAGGGACCCCCATTCTTACCGACATACACATACATACATACATACATACATACATACATACATACATACATACATACATACATACATACATACATACATACATACATACATACATACATACATACATACATACATACGATCGTAATACTTGTGCACTCTGCTTGCGTAAGTAATAGGCCTTGATGTGAAAAAGGTTGAAAAGCACTGGTCTACAAAATGACAGACAGGCAGCTGCTTATAAGGGAAATTGTGACAGTGCTTAACTTTGCAGCATGAATGTGAGTTAAATATAGCACAGGACACAGTATAGTAATTATGGTGGGAATCGCCGAGGGAAGGACGACAAAGTCTTTAAAGCTAAAAGTCTAAGACCCTACACATCTGCTTTGAAAGACAAAAGACAACAATACAACTTCGCCTTTCAAGTCCATATGGCCAATTAGAAGAGAACTCCTTGGTGGATTTGACCTTAATTATTTCCTTACCTCTCTCCATGAATGAAATCATCTCACCGTAAAGGACTCCTAATCAAGGGAAATGGTAATATTAGAGGTATTCAGAGGAGTATAACGGCCGCCCTCTCTGTTCAAGTAAACTTTAAAAGCTACACATGGTGCAATGGGCTATCATGCAAAAGGAATAACTCGTCCTACTTCCGGGCCGGAAGTGTAGCGGCCCGGAAGCTGCCCTGTATGGGTGTGTAACGCCCTGTATGGGTGTTTAACTCTGAGTGTAACGCCCTGTATGGGTGTGTAACTCTGAGAGAACCATTTGTACACTCCCAGAGTTATGGGGGTCCTTGAAATAAATACAAAAGTTTGAGAACCACTGGACACTAAATGCCCTACTTCCTGTGAAGGAAGTAGGGAAGGGGCCCGGAAGTTTAAGAGTTATTCTGTGTGAATTTAGCCCATTCAACCTTGCTAAAAGGAAGACACTTTTTCATCCACATGTTGGGTCTTTGACTATATGTATTATGAATAAACCCAGTGTCAAACATAACCCCACTGGGTGCGGTTTAGACATCTCCCTCTTGATGTGAACAAATGATTCCCCAGATTGGTTGTAGAGCATGCAGAAAGGCCTGGAGCTAACGTTCGCTTAGTTATCCCTTCTCGACAGCCAGCCAATGACTTACTGTGACTCCTCTGGGAGAGCGCAACATTAACTGCTTCTAAAATATACCGTACATATCCACATGAGTATACAACGTCTCTGTATATCTTTGATATAAATTATGCATGAACCTCTCCTACCCTTGAATGGGCCATGACTCTATACAGTCTACTGTACCGAGTATACCATACAGTCTACTGTATATCTGTGTATCCTTGTGCGTTATAGCACTTTCTGTGGAGTCACTGAGTCCATCAGTCCTGATTCAGTTTGTGTGAACAAAAGCCTGGACAACTCAGGCTGTATTTGGTTATAACTTTATAGTATAAACTAACTTAACTGTATGAATCGTAGCATTCCTGCTCTGGGGTGAATATTTGGTGAAACACCATATCCACAAGCTTGTAGATCGGTTATTGTTGTCAATGAGATTTAGCGTAGAGTGTGTGTGTGTGTGTGTGTGTGTGTGGGGGGGGGGGGGGTTGGGGGGGTGATGCTACCAAGAATAAACCCCTGGGGGATCCCGGTCAATGAAGTATATAGGATTTAATTGGTTAAACAAACTTTACAGCTTTCCCTTATGCATTTGTCAATGGTTTTGAAGACAAATAAATAATCCATATTTATTACTTGTTTCCCGTTTGCACGACATACACACACCTCTGCAATAACTGTCATCCCACTTCCCCTGTCAGTTCATACACGAAGACAAAGGACTGACTTCCTAGAACAGTTGATTTCTCTTCTTGGACAGAGATGGAGGTTCAGTCCTTAATTATACACTTTTACTCGCTGCGGCAATTTCATCCTTTGTTTTTCCTTTCTGACATGTTCATAAAACTGTCACTCAGACGGGGTTCTTTTATTATTGGTCTATTCGCAGGTTTTGCATTTCAGGTGTTTGTATGACTGTGCCATGTCATTTAGAGGATAAAGCATGAGAGAGGAGACGTTTAACCTCCCTGCTCCTCTCCCCTCTTCCAATCTAGACTTGTTCAGTCTGAAATGGAACACACCGTGCATAGCAATGCCCCCATTTCCAGACTCATGCAATCCTGTCATTCTTTATTATACAAGAGATGGGGAGACTCAGATTCCTGACTCTCTTGCCCACAATGAATACACTGATTTTCTACTCTTTTTTTTATATAGAACCTGGTTTGTGTGTGTATATATATGTCCCCTCAAAAAGACACCAAGTCGCAGCTCACGCTGCTACACAGCTTCAATTCTGGGGATATAAAGCAGAGTAGACTTGTCCATAATGACCTGCAAGGGCTGGTTCATAACGTAGTAGATTAGAAATGTCGAATTTGGGCTGTGAATACATTATTTGACCGAAGCCAGTATAAAATATCTGACAGCTATAGTGATATATGATCCACTTTCTTGATCTAAAGCCAAAACCACACCAAAGGGTCGAGAGACGCAACAAAGCGGTTTTAGAGTCCGTCCCAGCGGTGTCGGCACATGGTGCCGCATGTCGACCCAAGTCGACCCATGGTTTAATTCAATGGTTGCTTGCAACTACATGCGTCTACTCGCAAACCGTTTGTTGAGTTGCATGGCGACATTGATGTGGTTTGGGTTAATGAGGAATTTCCAAATCCTGCAGAAACATAATGTCATTAACTCTATACATGTGTACCGTATTCTTAAGGTGATATAGGCTAGCTTGGTATAATTGTCTTATTGTGGCTATGTTGGAATTCAAGTCTGAGTCCATGTACGTACATCGTTTGCATGTTTTTTTAAAACCAATTAAATCTGAGCACTGACTTTTAATTGTTCTTCCTTGTCTGAGCCATTTGTCTTTGTTCAATTGAAGAAAAGTTTGGCACATCATTGGATGTGCATAATTGGATGTGCCCAATCATTGATGTGCCCAATCATTGATTTGTTCAATGCACTCATGTGCTTGCATTTGATCATAGTCCACTGGAGATATATGGTTATGTAAATGTGTGCATCATCTGCATAGTTATGCTTACATATTTTGTTGTTTTCCATAATCTAAGCCAGTGTGTATGACAGCATGTATATGCTGAATAGAAGAGGTCCTCTGCATGCCATTTTTGCCTGCCCAAATGTAATGTATAATTAGACAAAAAGTCGAGTCGTCTATAGTCTGTCTAGTTATTGGTTGTGTGACTGTGTCAAATGGGGCACTGAGAACCAGTAATGTACTAAAGGCCTATATTCATACTCCAGTTTTAGGTGATAAGGTGACCACCGGAAACTACAACATGACGTCACGCCACAGTGGTAAGCGACTCACCACTCACCCAAACACATCTCTCTTGTTTTTACTAACGACTGTTTGTGTTTAAAGGGATAGTTCAGATTTTTTTAACGTAAGCTGTATGAAATACTTTCCATTAACATAGTGGTTGCAACTGTATTAATTAATTGCCCGAGTCCCGTGGTGGGAGTTCTGCTCTGGTTTTGGTCAATATTAAGTAGTTCCGGTCATTTTGTGGGGGGCACAGGGGGCCACGCATTAAAACTAACGTCATTTGTATTTTGTATATATTTTGTATTCTAAAATATTAGTGCAACTTTCGTTAATTTTTGACCCCTCTATCACACGGAACTATGTTTTTTAGGTCCATATCACTACGCCCAAAAAATAGTTCCTTGTGATAGAGGGGTCAAAGTTGAACGAAAGTTCCGCTAATATTTTAGAAATAGGTCAACAATACAAATGATGTTTTGTGGATTAATTTACTTTTACTGCGTGGCCCCAGTGCCCCCCACCAAAATGACCTTAGTCACTGTCAACCGAAGCGGTTGAGAAATGACAGAGTCACTGTGTGGGAGTCCCCATGGGGTCCCTCATGTACTGTACTGTCACTGTACTGTATTGTCACACCCAAAATCATGTCTGCTAAAAACTCACCTTCCCATCATGCACCTGTGCACATTGAAGCTCAACAGCGCCACATGGCTGCTACAAACTCAGCTTCCCATCATGCACCTGAGCACATTGAAGCTCAACAGCGCCACATGGATGCTACAAACTCAGCTTCCCATCATGCACCTGTGCACATTGAAGCTCATCAGCGCCACATGGCTGCTACAAACTCAGCTTCCCATCATGCACCTGAGCACATTGAAGCTCAACAGCGCCACATGGATGCTACAAACTCAGCTTCCCATCATGCACCTGTGCACAGTCACTAGATTTGGCCGCGACAATCTGCATACAATAACTGAATGTGAGGTTAAATGCGAGCGCTAGGCTATTCCAGGTGGCAATTGTCACCCCAAATAACCCCTGAAGACGGCTGTCGGCTAAGCAGGGAGCTATTCCTGTGTCATGAGGCGAGGCAGGACACCTCATTTAGGCAGAGTAGTGCCCAATAAGTTCCTTTGCCTGTGCTTCACGGGAGCTGTGTTACCATCGTGACTCCTGATGGAATAAAATACCTCATCTGTTGGTGTCACCTCTAAGGTGGTAAAACCTCTGCCTTGAGGGAAGCAAATTAAATTACACTATGTAAAGGTGCTGGCCAGGGATCCAATAAGATTACCTGAGCTTTCTGTGGGGCTCTGGGTTGGTACAGGTGGCAAAGATCATTTTAATGTATAATGCACCCATAACCTTATTGCACATCTTCACATTTTTCCCCAGCAAATGTTTGTTTTTCACACTGAGATTGCCAAAGTAACAACTCAAAACTCAAAGTATAGAACAATTTCAGCAGAGACTTCAGTTTAGACCCGAGGCTGATTCTAAAATACCTTGTAAAACCAAACCTAACCTAATCTATCTATCTATCTCTACATGTATAGCAACAACTAATAAATAAGACACAGACATAGCTCCTGCGGGTTAAGAATTTCTTAGTATACTTGCTTCCTTAAGAAAAAAAAAAGTTGATCTTAATTCACTTGTCGACTGTGCCTGTTCGGGGTTGACCTCTGTGGGGGATTTTTGTCTTGGATTTTCCACTTAATTTTAACCACTTGAACCCGTTCACCAGGGTTCACTCTACCCCCCCCCCCCCCCCCCCCCCCCCCCCCCCCCCCCCCCCCCCCCCCACCCCCCCCCCCCCCCCCCCCCCACACACACCCTCCTATTTCCCCTCTAGGCCTACACCAAAAATATGTGTAGAAAATAGTCATTTCTGAACAGATTAAATTAAAATGTCTGGGTCCCCACCTACTCACTCAGGGTTGACGTGTCACACCTGCAGTGACAGGAGGGGCACCAAAATGTGGTGTTTTGATTGGATAATGGAGACATTCCCTTATTATAAAAGTACAAACTTTTGTGTATGTTCACATGACCTGATGAAGATCAAATAGATTGAAATTTGAAACGTTGTCAGAATTCTATCTTGTACCTGTGGTGTGCATCCATTATCTGTAGAAAATAGTATTATCCAATTGTGTAGAAGTCAGAGTTCGAGAGTTATATAAATATCTGACTTTCTCGCATCCATGTTCTAGGAAGTAAAAAAATGCAGATCAACAAATTCACAGCACGTCGCAATGTGATTCGTTCTAAGACTGCTATTTTAGACGAAGAGATTTGATGAAAAAAGGGGTCCAAAACGAGTACAATAGACACTCTGTTTTACAAAGCAGCCTATAGAAAGTTTAACCCCCTTATGGCCACCCTAATTAACAGTGGATTGTGCCTTCTACCTGCACTATTCATATTTTTAATTCATCATTTTAATGCCAATAGAAAAATCCATGATCTACACACTATATCTCATTTTCACGGGGCAATCCTATAGTATTAGACACCCAGGACTGGGTGTCTAATACCCTGGGTGTCCTGATGGGTGTCCTGATGGTGGCGGTAACTTCACCATTATGCAGATTTTGACCGAATAGAGCGAATCTGGGGTCGTCATTTCCGGTTAAACGGAAAATCAACATCCTCTTTCTGCACTGTATTACACAGTCATCTGTCCGGGATGCTAAGCGATCATCGTTTATTTTTATATCTAAGTCAAATTAAGCTCTAATCAAGCCCAGAACAACGCATTTTACGCAGCTATGCACATAAAGACCGCGCATGTGCGTGCGCGACAGTGCACACAAGGATTTCGTCCGGTTTTAGGTAGAGTACATCGGCCGTTAGCCAAACATGTTAAAAATTGCTACTTTATTTAAAACAAAGCACCCAATTATAGGGAACAAAACAATTACATCAATAATGTCAACGGTAGTGGGGGATTAATTCGTTTACTATGTCAATAACGTCAAGGACAATAAGAGGGTTTTAAGTGGTCACATTTTCTGATATCCTAGGTCTAATGTAGGCATCCAGGCTACATATCCAGTATAAAGCACCCAGGCAGACTAAACAAATCAACAATCTGAGCAAAGTGAAACGCAAATGAATCAACACAACCGACATTGCTTCTTGATTACCGGGAGAGAAAAAAGACAATGACAAATCTATCAAGAGTGTAAATGAAAATGCATTCAGCCAGAAGGATTTCAAACAAGGTTTGTGAGATTAGTCAAATATGTCACCTCATCAGCGGCGTATCATATTGCCATTCATGTCCAGGAAAAACGAAGCTAACAAAACAATACCGTTAGAGCAAACCTTTTCAGCTCGAGACCCATGTGGAAATACCTAACCAAAGTGTCTTATGAAGGCTTTAGGGAGGCAGACTCACTCAGGATAAATTGTATGATGTCAAAGGAACAAAAAACGTTCATCAACTGAGAAAACATCAAGCAGTGCAGCCTAGCATCTCCCCCTATGGCTTTAAACTGCAAGAACATTAAAAAACTACTTATATTTCACAGACATTTTCTCAATTCATCCCTA